>NC_090908.1:290200-317700 GCF_040956055.1 Brachionichthys hirsutus
AATTTATTTTCGGACAGCAAGCAGCGAAAAGGAATCGAACGAGTGTCCAGCGGCTACTGACCAGCTCCTCCCAGGCGGGGCTGCGGCCGTAACGGCAGACATCCTCCATCGCGGAGCCCTCGAGCCGTCCCGGTGCGAAAAACAAGCGAACCAGAAGGAGCTCCCGAACCGAAGCAGCCTCGCCGCTGCCCGCTCCGCGTCCCCCACACGCGTCCCTTTAACTGGGCATCTTTGCGGGGCGGCCCCCTCCCCCCGCGGAGCTCGTGGGAGGGCCCCGCCTATCAGCGCTCCACGTGATAAATACACGACACGCACGCAGGCGGCGTGACGCGTTTCTGTGTGAACGTGACACGCGTAAAACGTGCCGTACGCCTCCGCCTGGCTTATTAACGAAATGCAAATCAATCAAAGTCATCTGTGGAGGTCAATCAATAACAGCAAAAAGAATCCACGTGATTGGCTGAGGGCTGGTTGAAGACTTTCACCTCTCATCCAAGAGGCTTGTTCAGCTCGAACAGAAAGCTTTACTGGATCGACACCGTCACACGGTGATCTGGATCAGCACCAGAAGGTTCTAGATGGTTCTGGTATCTTTATACAGCAACCATAAAGTCAAAGTGAATCAGAGATGATGTTTATTTTCGAATACATAAATGGGTTTTAATGTTAAAATTATATATTTTTTTCCTGACCTCATTCTAGATCCAATCCAGATGTAATCCGGTGGTGACATAGAGCCCCCCCCCCCCCCCCTACATGACCGTGTCAAATCCCATAAATATTGGCCAATAATCAGCCGAGATATTGAGGAACACATTCTGAAGCTCCATTGACTGCAATGTTAATGAACATTTAAACGGATCCAGAATCCAGGACCTCTTCTGGATCAGCACCAGCATGCAATAATGTGTTCCTGGTACCTAATCTAATCCGGATCCAAGCAGAGGTCAGCGCGTCACACAGGTCGGGGTTCTTTCTCCGTCCAGACAGAATCATCTCCTCTGTTTGAAACGCATCTGATGAGGGATGATGCTCGGGTGGTTGAACACTTATCAGTACTTATCAGTAAAACAAGACTTTTGAGTTTGATTTCTTTTTTGATTTGTCAGAAGGTTCAATAAACTCTCGAGCAATTGTTTCATGGTTCGGGTATTGATTGCTTCATTTCAAGCAGCTCATAAATAGAGTTAGACTCGCACGATGGAAAGAGAATGATGGTGCTGCCGGAAATCACAAGTCCATATAAATAGGATCTCCTTCTCGAGCTTCGTTACGTGTCAAAAATAGCCCGGAACCTTCGGGAGGAGGAGTTGAAACAGCTACGGAAGAATATCGACGCGGACCGGTTTGTGTCATTTATTGTCTTCCGCCGTCCACGTCCGGTGGATGGGGCTGATGACGCAGGAGCGAGCCTGTTTCGCGTGTTTCGCGTGCTTCAGTGGGCTTCAGTGGGCTTCGGTGGGCTTCGGTGGGCTTCGGTGGGCTTCCGGCAACAACAGGTGAAGAATGCCGTCCCAGGTGTTCTGCAACAGAACCGCAGCAGCTTCCGGGAGAGTCCGGAATGTTTTGGCTGCGCTGTTGGGGAGGAACGGCGGGATGTGGAGAACACATGAGGTCAAATGTGTCAGCACGTCCTCAGGTGATGAAAACGCAGCGACGGTTTCTGCTCACGGTCACCGACGGCCTGAGGAAACGGCCTGCAAATGTGTCGGCCTGTTTCCAGCCTGCATTCAGTCTGCATTCAGTCTGTATTCGGTCTGTTTCCAGCCTGTTTCCAGCCTGCATTCGGCCTGTTTCCAGCCTGCATTCAGTCTGTATTCAGTCTGTATTCGGTCTGTTTCCAGCCTGTTTCCAGCCTGCATTCGGCCTGTTTCCAGCCTGCATTCGGCCTGTTTCCAGCCTGCATTCGGCCTGTTTCCAGCCTGCATTCGGCCTGTTTCCAGCCTGCATTCAGTCTGTATTCAGTCTGTTTCCGGCCTGTATTCGGTCTGTTTCCAGCCTGTTTCCAGCCTGCATTCGGCCTGTTTCCAGCCTGCATTCGGCCTGTTTCCAGCCTGCATTCAGTCTGTATTCAGTCTGTTTCCGGCCTGTTTCCAGCCTGCATTCAGTCTGTATTCAGTCTGTATTCGGTCTGTTTCCAGCCTGTTTCCAGCCTGCATTCGGCCTGTATTCAGTCTGTTTCCGGCCTGTATTCGGTCTGTTTCCAGCCTGTTTCCAGCCTGCATTCGGCCTGTTTCCAGCCTGCATTCAGTCTGTATTCAGTCTGTTTCCGGCCTGCATTCAGCCTGTTTCCGGCCTGCTTCCAGCCTGCATTCGGCCTGCTTCCAGCCTGCATTCGGCCTGCTTCCGGCCTGCATTCGGCCTTCTTCCGGCCTGTATTCGGTCTGTTTCCAGCCTGCATTCGGCCCGTTTCCGGCCTGCATTCGGCCCGTTTCCAGCCTGCATTCGGCCCGTTTCCAGCCTGCATTTGGCCTGTTTCCGGCCTGCTTCCGGCCTGTTTTCAGCCTGAAGTAGCTCCACTCCCACGTGGAGGCTGACGCGTCTGTATCGGGGCTGGATGAGGTGCTCGTAAATGGCACTAGCATGAGGGCTGGTAGGGGAAGGGTTAAACCGGTTCCTCGGCGCTGCACTCGTTGTAAGCGAACGTATTTGCCCGTATCTATTTGTCTAAGCAGGAGAATGTTAGCCTGATCAATAACCGGATGGCATGAGGATGAGCGGCGCTCTAAGGCGAGCGCCCGTCCGACCCCGGAGAGACGCTTCAGCGTTGCTGCTGACGGCTGGAGACGTTTGTCTCTGAACAAGGATGCTATTCTGGATTTGTTCTGGAATCATGAAAGTCATTTTTAAAAGACTGATGGTTTATTTTTATTTTCACAGGTGATACAGTGAATATAGGAGAGATATCTTACAAAGTCAAAGTTCCCCGGAGTCCAGAGCTTGTTCCTGTGAAACACGGTACGTAGTTCTCTCTGCGTGATGGGTCAGAGTTCACCTGCACCGAAAGGGACCGTCTCCTGGTGCACGTAAAACAGCATCAATATGAGATCCTGTCAAGGAAGTAACTATATTTGCTCTCAAACACAGTACCTGAGTACAAATTAAATGTACTTGTGCTTTAGTTGCATATTTCTAGTCCTTGCAACCTAAACAACTCTTCCAAAGCAAATATATTTAGCTTTATTTTTCTTAACCTCAAACTGAAATATTCTCCTAAGTGGAGCGTGAGACTGGCGAAGGGAGAAGCTCTGGATTGACCGGGTCGGTCGACGTTCCTGCTCTCGCCTCTGGTCATGACTGGAGGACGGGATCCCGAATACAAGCGAGTTTCCTCCGGGGGGGGGGGGGGGGGGGGGGCGCGTGAGGGGCCGCTGCTCCTCCACATGGAGAGGGGGTGGCTGGGGCATCTGTTTCGGATGCTTCCTGGACGCTTCCCTGGGGAGGTGTTCTGGGCGGCTCTCATCAGGAGGAGGCCTCGGGAAGTCTGGAAGTCCCTGCTGAGACCCGGCCCCTGATGAGCAGTGGAAGATGGATGGATGGAATCCATGAAGATGAAAAAAAGACAACCTCTCAAACCTTCGATCATGCAGTATGCCGCTGATCAAAATGATTGATTGGCCTTTACTTAAAGTTCTAATGTCGGATTTGTGCTTGCAGTGGTGTTATGTTGCTAACTTCCTACTGTTATTTATTACACAGTTGTGTTTCATATCCATTACAAAAGGTAATAACGTAAATGCTACTTTGGTTTGCTAGTTTCAGACTCGTTACCTCAGGCAGTGATTCAGCACCTACGATGGCTGATGCAGAAAGATCTTCTGGGTCAGGATGTGTTTCTTATCGGTCCTCCAGGACCGCTGAGACGATCCATAGCTATGCAGTACCTTGTGAGCGCACGCACACGCACACACACACACACACTCACACAGTCGTCGTATTTAGATTAAGTTCAATTACTATATTTTATTGTGTGAAAACATTCCTGCTGATGCCTCCTGTGTGTGCCGTTTGTGCAGCAGGTAGAACATCTTGGCTTTATCGATTGCTTAAATGTCCAACAAGATCTAATGTTCAAAGAATGTTTTCTGTTCTACACAGCCAATCACATTTAAGACTAAGACGCTCGTCCATTGGAATTGTTTGGAGTAACGGAGCTGTCGCGGTGCAGGGATATTATTTTTCTGGTTAAAAGTGTATCTTGAGTCCAACAAGCAACTGGAATAATTGTTTAGTCTGGTAGGGGTGTGTGAAACTTGGAGCGTGTTTGATCTGTGATCGTTTCCTTTCCCTTTCTGAGCAGTTATGTTCATGTTTGCCCCTGTTGTTGACAGGAGTTGACCAAACGTGAAGTAGAATATGTCGCTCTGTCCAGAGACACCACAGAGAGCGACCTGAAGCAGAGGCGGGAGATCCGCTCTGGGACAGCCTACTACCTAGACCAGGTAAATCATCAAGCGTGCTGCGGCGAGGGGCAGCCAGGACGCCGGCTCGATAGATTATGGATAGAATTCTGATTCCAGTTGGTGGGGGGTTTCATCACCCCCAAACTCTTTGTTCGGTCTTTGGAGAGGACGGATGCGTTTCTCTCTGCTCCTGCCCCCCATCTGCCTGCTGCTACCTGTCTGTCTGTCTGTCTGGCTGGCTTTTCTTCTTGGACCTGCTGCGCTCCCGACGACTAAAACCAAGGAATTGATTAGTTGGTCTCTTAGCACGATTGATCAAATATTTTCATCGAAGCACGGAAACCCGGGGGAGCCAACCTGCCCAGATAGGACCGTCGCAGCAGGCTACGCAAGGGTCTGGGGCAAGTGGAGGGTGTTTGGCTGTTTGGCTTATTGGTGAGGGGGCATCTGCTAATTGGGCTGGGAGCTGCCCTGGTGTACCGGAGAGTCTCCAAGACGGTGGCTTTCACCCTTCTTGATAATTTGACCATGGATCTAAAAGTGCTTTTCGAGGCTTTGGGGGAGCGGGTGTTGGCCCGGATCGTGCGCCTCAGCTCACGGCCCGCTCCGTGGAAGAACGGCAGAGACTGGATCTCATCTTGTGCCAGCAGGCAGGACTGTTTCGATACAACAGTATGAGAGATTGTTCCATGTGCATGGGGCACAGCACCGCTCGTTGGGGCACAGCGCCTCTCGTTGGGGCACAGCGCCGCTCGTTGGGGCACAGCGCCTCTCGTTGGGGCGCAGCGCCTCTCGTTGGGGCGCAGCGCCGCTCGTTGGGGCGCAGCGCCGCTCGTTGGGGCGCAGCGCCTCTCGTTGGGGCGCAGCGCCTCTCGTTGGGGCGCAGCGCCTCTCGTTGGGGCGCAGCGCCTCTCGTTGGGGCGCAGCGCCTCTCGTTGGGGCGCAGCGCCGCTCGTTGGGGCGCAGCGCCGCTCGTTGGGGCGCAGCGCCGCTCGTTGGGGCGCAGCGCCGCTCGTTGGGGCGCAGCGCCGCTCGTTGGGGCGCAGCGCCGCTCGTTGGGGCGCAGCGCCGCTCGTTGGGGCGCAGCGCCTCTCGTTGGGGCGCAGCGCCTCTCGTTGGGGCGCAGCGCCGCTCGTTGGGGCGCAGCGCCTCTGGTTGGGGCGCAGCGCCTCTCGTTGGGGCGCAGCGCCTCTCGTTGGGGCGCAGCGCCTCTCGTTGGGGCGCAGCGCCGCTCGTTGGGGCGCAGCGCCTCTCGTTGGGGCGCAGCGCCTCTCGTTGGGGCGCAGCGCCTCTCGTTGGGGCGCAGCGCCTCTCGTTGGGGCGCAGCGCCTCTCGTTGGGGCGCAGCGCCGCTCGTTGGGGCGCAGCGCCTCTCGTTGGGGCGCAGCGCCTCTCGTTGGGGCGCAGCGCCTCTCGTTGGGGCGCAGCGCCGCTCGTTGGGGCGCAGCGCCTCTCGTTGGGGCACAGCACCGCTCGTTGCCTCCCCAGCGCTCACCATCCTGCAGTAATTACCTGATTATCCTGTTTGTGCCAAAACTGGATCAAGAGTTAAAGATGGAACATCTGGTTGTTAATTTGGCTTCATGAATCTGCCCCCCACCCGACCTCCCACATATTTAATGCTAACCTAATTATATGGTCTCTTGCTCTGCGGTCAACGTTTCTTGATGTCAGATTTGCCCCACATTTAGGAGCAGAGTATACAACTTTTAAACTTTGAGTTGTAAGTACTGGAAGCCTGGCCGTGCTTTGGATGGGCTTCGTCTCCGAGCGTGGGCAGGAGCTGATGCGGTCGGATGTCTTCTTGTGTAATAACATTAAGCCACGTTACAGCACAGAAGCAACGCATTTACTGTTGCATTGGGTGGATTGTATTCGTTTCCCGTCTCCTGATACTCCTACTGATTTATTGTATTGATTAGGCTTGACTTGTGTCCACAGTGTGCTGTCAGGGCAGCAACAGAAGGACGGGTCCTGGTCCTGGAGGGGCTGGAAAAGGCAGAGAGAAATGTCCTGCCTGTTCTCAACAACCTGCTGGAGAACCGGGAGATGCAGCTGGAGGACGGCCGCTTCCTCATGGCTGCCGGGCGTTACGACAAGTTGTTGCAGGTGCGAGCAGCACACTCATCTACAGGGGGTCGGCTCCCAACCTGTCACTCGCAGGTCGTACAGGGGGTCGGCTCCCAGCCTGTCACTCGCAGGTCGTACAGGGGGTCGGCTCCCAACCTGTCACTCGCAGGTCGTACAGGGGGTCGGCTCCCAGCCTGTCACTCGCAGGTCGTACAGGGGGTTGGCTCCCAACCTGTCACTCGCAGGTCGTACAGGGGGTCGGCTCCCAACCTGTCACTCGCAGGTCGTACAGGGGGTCGGCTCCCAGCCTGTCACTCGCAGGTCGTACAGGGGGTCGGCTCCCAACCTGTCACTCGCAGGTCGTACAGGGGGTCGGCTCCCAGCCTGTCACTCGCAGGTCGTACAGGGGGTTGGCTCCCAACCTGTCACTCGCAGGTCGTACAGGGGGTCGGCTCCCAACCTGTCACTCGCAGGTCGTACAGGGGGTCGGCTCCCAACCTGTCACTCGCAGGTCGTACAGGGGGTCGGCTCCCAACCTGTCACTCGCAGGTCGTACAGGGGGTCGGCTCCCAACCTGTCACTCGCAGGTCGTACAGGGGGTCGGCTCCCAGCCTGTCACTCGCAGGTCGTACAGGGGGTCGGCTCCCAACCTGTCACTCGCAGGTCGTACAGGGGGTCGGCTCCCAACCTGTCACTCGCAGGTCGTACAGGGGGTCGGCTCCCAACCTGTCACTCGCAGGTTGTACAGGGGGTCGGCTCCCAACCTGTCACTCGCAGGTCGTACAGGGGGTCGGCTCCCAACCTGTCACTCGCAGGTCGTACAGGGGGTCGGCTCCCAACCTGTCACTCGCAGGTCGTACAGGGGGTCGGCTCCCAGCCTGTCACTCGCAGGTCGTACAGGGGGTCGGCTCCCAACCTGTCACTCGCCGTTCATGACGAGCGCCATGGCGCGGCCGGGGCCCCACCCTACAGCCGGGGCCGGGGCTCGCATGCGAATGGCTAGGGGATGAAAGAACGAGCATAAAACCAAATGTTAGAGGTTTTGCTAAATAATGTATTCACTCATTCAGTGCAGTTGCGTATATATACGTCACGTGAGTTTTTTCACGGGGGGCAAGGGGACGATCCTGCCCGTGTCCTGAGTGGATTAAAGAAGCGTGGATGCGTTGCAGAAACACAGCAAAGAGGAGCTGGAGAGCAGGAAGATTGTCCGTGTGAGCGAGGAGTTCCGTGTCATCGCTCTTGGTCTTCCTGTCCCCAAGTATAAGGGTAGCCCACTGGATCCTCCCCTTCGGTCCCGCTTCCAGTCCAGAGACGTCTCTTACCTCCCGTTCAAGGTTGGTAGATGTCTCCTCGACCCCTAAAATTATCCACCAAAATGTTTCATTAGAGACATTTCAAAATTAGGAGATGGTTTAACCCGTTCTCTCCAGGTTACACTGCAGTACTGTGGGATAACCGTGTGTGTGGGGGGGGGGGGGGGGGTTGGGTTGGGTTCATTGTAAGGTCATTTGAGTTGACAGCTCATTTACACAGTCAAAAGGTTTACCTTCTTGGTGGAGGTAGTTATGAGTTTACATTTATAGCTTGTTGGGGAAAATAGCACATCCCAAATACGTTCCAGTTACATCCGACCGCACCTTGTGCTGCCGCCGCTGAACGGCTTTCAACAATAGGTCTGACACTTATAGCTCGTGTGACTAAACCTTGCAGATTATATGCTCCTTTAAGAAAGTGTTGCGCCTTGCAGCTACTCCATCTTCATGTCTTCTCAGGACCAGCTGGAGCTGCTGTACGCTGCTGGACCCAACATTCCTGCAGAACGGTAGAATAAAACCAAACGGGCTTCTTTAGTGGCTCAGCGAAGTCTCTTCATTTGCAGTATTCTGTTGTGTCCTGTGAACCAGGTTGTCCCAGCTGTTGTCGTTAGCCACCACTCTGTGCTCCCAAGAATCCTCTAACCTGGGCCTTCCTGACTTCCCTGTGGACAACCTGCTTCCTGCTGTCCGTGTCCTGGTGAGAACGTTGGCACATCGAATCTTCCTATTCATCCCTGAAAGAGGGGAAATGAAAGTGCAATATTATTTGAGCACTTTTAACGGTTTGTTTAAGTTTTATATGTATGTTTGCTGGTTTTAAATGGATATTGGATGTTCTAACTTTACCTCACAGCAAAACAAATCTACCTTCGGGTACAAATAAAGTGACCTTGAACCTTACCCTGTTGTGGCAGAGCACTTTCCCCATGATGTCCTCCCAGCAGCTCGTCAGCAGACTTTATCCCTATGAGAGCATGCTGGCGGACGAGGGCCGCGCCGCAGTGGAGGGCGTGCTCCGTGTGAGTCGACCACAAGCCAGGATGCTTGTAGCTGCATCTGAAGGCCGTGCTGATGTTGAGTTCCTCTTCCAGAGATTTGAGCTTCTAGATGCTCACCACCAAGCAGCGCCCAGCGCCGTCCTGACTGTGTCCTCAGCGAGGGACACAAGGGGCCATGCAGAGGTCAAATTACGTGTTGCAGGCAAGGATGTCACCTTTCAGGTGGGAGTAGTATTAGAAAACAAAGTACTGGTATCATTGTATTACATAAAGATAATGTAATTAGTAATTTAGCTCCGGCTTTCGGGACTATTGTTTGAGCACATGGGATATTTAGCTCGTGGCTGTGTATCAGGGAGGCTAAGTCTGCTGATAAAACCTCTCCACATCTCGTTTGGGATGTTGGTTCTCCAAACGTCAGGTTCCAGCAGGTACCCAGGAGCGAGGTCTACCCGACAGCAGACACGCCTTCATCAGCACGCCGGGCCACGCCCAGCTGATAGCGGAGATGATGCAGTCACACATGGCCAAGGACATGTGTCTGATAGGGCCCAAGGTGGCTAACGCACAATGTACATACTGCATATACCGAACACACAATTTGTACTGTGCTCTGGATACCAAACAATACTTTGGTGTTTTATAGGGTTGTGGCAAGTCAGTTATTGCGAGGGAGTTTGCAGAGATGCTGGGTTACAGCACAGAGCCCATCATGCTCTACCAGGTAAATAATATATACCTTTGAACAATTCAAAGTTAGCTTTTCATGTCTGGAGCAAAACACATTTAGAACTAGGAAGACAATCAGAGATTGCAGACCCCGCCTCCAAAAGACTATTGGGTCTTGTGAGACAGTAAACAGGGCTTCTGGATCAGAGGGGCCAAACCTGCTCTAGCTTGCTGCTCCGGAACGGGGAAAGATACAACTACAACTGTAACGTATATGAAACTAGAGTGAACTATGAGTGTTCACACCAAATCTGAAGTCTCTAGCTCCAGAATTGAGGTCAGGATGGACTCCTGAAAAATGTCGATTTTAGAACGAAAATTAGCTCTCAGATCCGGAGTGTGATCCGGATCCGGCTGAAATTAGTCCTGGTCATTGACCTTTAAGGAGTACTTATGAGTGATTTTTTTTCAGATCCATACCGCCATGCGTTTTGAAGAAATTAAGAAAAATGTCAAAAAGTGCCCTATCTCGCAATGTTAAAGAATCCTTTAAAAAAATCTAGAATCTGGATCCAGATCCGGATCAACGCCATTCTCGGGGAGGACCGAGCCACGGACAGGACCTTGCTTTTCAAGTCGATGGGGTTCCTAGTTTTTGAGTTATGCGCGCGGACAGACAGACAGACGGACAGACAGACCCAATTGCAATACCCTCGCCTCCCCTTCGGCGAGGGTAAATATCCCAAGCAGGGTGTTAGCAAGACGGCATGAGCGGAGGGTGGCGAGTAGAAAACCAGAGAGCAGAGGGAGTCCTCAATGGTCCACGACATGCTTTATTTCGTGCAAAAACGTGACCTCACCACATCCCCAGCGCCCAAACGGGTGCATTCGCAGCAGACGCTGGGTCCTCTGCCACTATTTATGCACCTGGTCTAAATTGGGCAATCCATTACCACCAAACCACCCCCATCTAGTTTCCCCCTTGGTTTGGCCCGGAACTCTTTCCAGCGGCGTCTGTTCCCGAGGGAGTCTTTTGGCCAAACGCCGCCGCCCTGGACACACGTAAGGGGACCGGGACGAACAGCCTGTTCGTTACGCAGCGGGTGAAATGGTCTCTGATTGTTTGTGCCTCTTATGTGCAGCCCCCAAGTAATGTCCCAGGTGTGCCCATCATCACGCCCGTCTCCTGACCCGCTTTGATGCTCCCTTCCTACTCATCAGCAATCCGGATCCCGTCCAGATTAAATTCAGTGCTACCAGAAATGTCCCCACCCTACATGATTGTGTCAATTCCCTGTCTCTGGGGTAGAGAGAAAAGTCTGACTTTCTGTCTCTAATATTGAATGTGCACGAGGCTGAAACAGCAATCCAGATCTGATCCGGATGAAATTCGGCGGGACAATAAATGTCCGCACTCGACATCGGTCAATAATCAACTGAGAATTTGAGGAACATATTTTGAAGCTCCATTTACTGCAGTTTTAATGGAAAATTCAAAGTGATCCAGAATCCAGGGTCTCTTCTGGATCATCACCAAAATGTATTCATCTGTTCCTGGAAGCATTCCCAACATGTCCTGGAAATGTAATCACGATTGTAATCACTATTGCTAAGACAGACAGAGATAATAATAATGTCCCCTACGGCCTACGCGCTGTCAGAGAGAGAGAGGGGTGAGTCACATTAGATAAGAACTGCTCAAACAGCGACTCACAGACCGTCCCCGTCTTTCACCAAGTGCTCTGCAAAGTGCCTTTTCTGCTCTCGCACCAAGATTTGTGCCACAGACATTTTGTTTTCAGGACTTCCGTGATGGAATTTCTTCACTTTTGATGGAAACATCCAGTTTGATCGCCTCACAATAAACTAATGAGGTGCTTAAAGTGACCTCACATTTTTACAGGCAACTCAAGAATTTAGTAAGATCATGAAATAAATAGTATGGAAGAATAAAAGTCCATTTATGCCCAACCTCCCTTCAGGACATGACGGCCAGGGACCTCCTCCAGCAGAGGTACACTCTCCCTAACGGAGACACCGCATGGAGGCCATCGCCGCTGGTCACGGCCGCCATTGAGGGCAAGCTCCTGCTGCTTGATGGTGTACACAGAGTCAACCTGGGGACGCTCGCTGTCCTGTCGAGGTACGGTGCTTCCGTCTCGTACGGTAACGCCACGCCGACGGTCCACCATTGCTGCTGAGATGAATCACAAGCACGTACCGGTACTTTGTTTATTCACTGGGTTTCCATTGTCCCAGGTTACTCCATGACAGGGAGTTGGACCTGTATGATGGGACCAGGCTGCTGAGGTGGGACAAGTACCAGACACTAAAGGAGCAGTTACAGCTCAGTGACCAGCAGTTACAGGAGAGGTACCCCTCGCACGCACGCACACACGCACGCACAGCTCACACAGGTAGTGGTTTAATACTTACTGTGTTTTCCGGCCGCTACTTTTGACTCACTAAACTCTTCTGTCGTGTTGCACGTCATGCGCACGCAGACCTGCTCACCGGTACCCGGCTGCAGAGTGCAGACGGTACTCTGAACTGCTCACCGGTACCCGGCTGCAGAGTGCAGACGGTATTCTGAACTGCTCACCGGTACCCGGCTGCAGAGTGCAGACGGTATTCTGAACTGCTCACCGGTACCCGGCTGCAGAGTGCAGACGGTATTCTGAACTGCTCACCGGTACCCGGCTGCAGAGTGCAGACGGTATTCTGAACTGCTCACCGGTACCCGGCTGCAGAGTGCAGACGGTACTCTGAACTGCTCACCGGTACCCGGCTGCAGAGTGCAGACGGTATTCTGAACTGCTCACCGGTACCCGGCTGCAGAGTGCAGACGGTATTCTGAACTTGAAGATCTCTCTGTAGCTTTTTGAGTTCTCCTGCTAACGTTCAGAGAAACACGCGACGCTGGTCGACTCCCGACTCCAACGCGTCGGATGACTATAGGTGGCTGAAGATGTGGATCGAGTGTCTGAACCAGAGTAAATATTGTCTCTCCATAGTTTGTTTGTGACTGTTGTGTCTTGTTCCAGGTCCATCCTCCCCATCCATCCGTCGTTCAGGGTGCTGGCGCTGGCAGAACCTCCTGTCACGTGTGCCGGTACGAGCGGCGGGCAGCAGTGGCTGAGTCCGGAGCTGCTCACGATGTTCCTCTACCACACGGTCACCCCGCTGGCCAAGGCGGAGGAGATGAGCCTCATCCGGGGACTGGTGAGTTGCATCATCCGTCCCAGCTGACGAGCGAGAGGCGGGTTACCTCCCAGACACGTCGCCAGCGCATCGCAGGGCCACACAGACAGGCAACGACTCACGCACACACCGCCGAAAACTTTGAGTGATCAAGTCACCTGAACTACATGTTTGTGGGAGAAAATCCAGGCAGATACGGCGAGAACATACGAACTCCACGGGAATCGAACTCGCTACCTTCTTGATACGTATGGGGCGGCAGCTCCACCCACTACGCCACCAGGTGTGCTCTGTGATAGGACGAAGGGACAGGTCTGCAAGACGGTGGTGAGGACAGCATGATGGACGGCTCAGAGACAGTGGTGAGGACAGCCATGATGGACGGCTCAGAGACAGTGGTGAGGACAGCCATGATGGACGGCTTAGAGACAGTGGTGAGGACAGCCATGATGGACGGCTTAGAGACGGTGGTGAGGACAGCCATGATGGACGGCTTAGAGACGGTGGTGAGGACAGTCATGATGGACGGCTCGGAGACAGTGGTGAGGACAGCCATGATGGACGGCTTAGAGACGGTGGTGAGGACAGCCATGATGGACGGCTTAGAGACAGTGGTGAGGACAGACATGATGGACGGCTCAGAGACAGTGGTGAGGACAGCCATGATGGACGGCTTAGAGACGGTGGTGAGGACAGCCATGATGGACGGCTCAGAGACAGTGGTGAGGACAGCCATGATGGACGGCTTAGAGACGGTGGTGAGGACAGTCATGATGGACGGCTTGGAGACAGGAGGCGGAGCTAGAAGTGGAGGAGATAGATGAAGGTGCTGAGGTCCTCCTTGGGACTGACCAAGTTGGACAGTCTAGTTCATCTCATAAACCAAAGCGAACGTCAGAAAAGTATTGATGCAGGGTTTGGATTTCTGTCTTTGATCTTCTTCTCTCCTCTTCATCAGTCCTTCTCTGTGTGTCCTCTCACCTCCTAGGTCCCCAGTGTTCCAAAGGAAGCTGCAGAGAATCTGCTGGACCTCACGCACAGTCTCCGGCAGACAAACGACCTCACGGTGTGTTTGGGGGCTCCCTTGCTGATTTGAGGACACGAGTGTCTCAGTCATTGATGTGGACATGGTGTGTGTCGATTTGAGGACGCGAGTGTCTCAGTCATTGATGTGGACATGGTGTGTGTCTCCAGGCACAGTCGCTGGCCTCGTATCTCTCGACCAGGAAGCTGCTGAGGATCTGTCGCCGTCTCTCTCGGTTCCCTGGAGAGAGCATCACCCACGCTGTCCATAAGGCGTGTCTCTCCAGGTCCGCACACGCACACACACACACACGCACACACACACACACACGCACACACACGCACACACACACACGCACACACACGCACACACGCACACACACGCACACACGCACACACGCACACACGCACACACACGCGCACACACACACACACACACACGCACGCACACACACACACACGCACACACACGCACACACGCACGCACACACACACGCGCACACTCGTATTCCTTGTTTCTCTGTGTTTTTGTGTTGCATGTTCTTTTTGGCATGCAGACGATGTGGTATTTAATTTTGTGTCGTTGTGCGCACCAGTGATCAGAGTGTGTTTGTGTTTCAGGTTTCTGCCCAGTCTGGCCCGTGCTGCTCTAGAAAGAAGCCTCGCCGGCTGCGTCCAGGATTCGGCCGGCACGCCTGGGAGCCGTGAGCTCCGCTGTGAGTTGGATTCGTTCAATAAGGGTTTCCTTCCTGCTTTCCTGTATTCATTACTACAGGTAGAGGTAGAAGTATGTGATTCGTGTTTTTACCCCGGGACTGTGCATGTACTATCCTTTTTATTGACGCTGCTCGTCAGACGAAGCCTGAATAAAATGGAACTTTAGGCAATGTCAACCAAAAAGCAGCTACTTGAGTCAAGCGTGTGAAACCACGCGGGTGAAATCGCCATTTGTCTTTCCTTTCTTTGAAATGTACACGAATGTGCTGCTCTTGGCCGGATGTGTTTGTTGGTTGGTTCGTCCTTTGCCAGGATTACTCAATTTTGTAAACAGGTATGAATGAAAACCATTTGGAGGTAGGTTAGAGAGCAAGGCATTTTGAATGGGGATTCATGTCCATCCAGAAATAAAGTCCGTTTAACTTTGCAGGATTTGGTCGGTTACAAAATGTTCTTGTGTTGATTTTGATTGACAATACGGGGAAACTGAGCTTCCTTGGAAGAGGTTCTCTCTGAATGTTGTCGGCTTCGGGTGGTAAATAAGTCGAGTTGATGTGAGGTGAGCGTCTTAGGAGGTGCAGAAATGTAAATAAGTCGAGTTGATGTGAGGTAAGCGTCTTAGGAGGTGCAGAAATGTAAATAAATTGAGTTGATGTGAGGTGAGCGTCTTAGGAGGTGCAGAAATGTAAATAAGTCGAGTTGATGTGAGGTAAGCGTCTTAGGAGGTGCAGAAATGTAAATAAGTCGAGTTGATGTGAGGTAAGCGTCTTAGGAGGTGCAGAAATGTAAATAAGTCGAGTTGATGTGAGGTGAGCGTCTTAGGAGGTGCAGAAATGTAAATAAGTCGAGTTGATGTGAGGTGAGCGTCTTAGGAGGTGCAGAAATGTAAATAAGTCGAGTTGATGTGAGGTGAGCGTCTTAGGAGGTGCAGAAATGTAAATAAGTCGAGTTGATGTGAGGTGAGCGTCTGAGGAGGTGCAGAAATGTAAATAAGTCGAGTTGATGTGAGGTGAGCGTCTTAGGAGGTGCAGAAATGTAAATAAGTCGAGTTGATGTGAGGTGAGCGTCTTAGGAGGTGCAGAAATGTAAATAAGTCGAGTTGATGTGAGGTGAGCGTCTTAGGAGGTGCAGAAATGTAAATAAGTCGAGTTGATGTGAGGTGAGCGTCTTAGGAGGTGCAGAAATGTAAATAAGTCGAGTTGATGTGAGGTGAGCGTCTGAGGAGGTGCAGAAATGTAAATAAGTCGAGTTGATGTGAGGTGAGCGTCTGAGGAGGTGCAGAAATGTAAATAAGTCGAGTTGATGTGAGGTGAGCGTCTGAGGAGGTGCAGAAATGTAAATAAGTCGAGTTGATGTGAGGTGAGCGTCTGAGGAGGTGCAGAAATGTAAATAAGTTGAGTTGATGTGAGGTGAGCGTCTTAGGAGGTGCAGAAATCTGGCTCTTTTCATGTGTTACGTTTCTGTCAGCTTCTCATTCACTGAGTGGAACACCGGGTCACCGGTTCAAGTCCCTGCCCAGACAAAAGTATTCACCGTAGGCTGGTGGCTGGAGAAGGGCCAGTCTACCCGCAGGGCACTGCCGAGGTGCCTTTGAGCAAGCACACGCATTCTGTTTCATCCTTTCTTAGGCATGGTTAAAGATGGTGTGTTGACTATTGGCGACGTGTCTGCCCCGGTCTACAAACCGAACGAGGACATTAAGGTTCCGGACACCCTCTTCTACGATAATCCTCAGGTACCGGTACCGGTACCTACACACACGACACGCAAACTAATCAATGCGGTGGCTTTAATGGACATCCCTGCGTTCCAACAACACGACTCGTGTTCAGATCGGGGGGGCGTTCATAAATCCAGACTCCCTTGTCCAACTATGTTGGAAAGAGCGACTTTGTTTCCTCGGCCTGCTAACGCCGCTGCTGAGCAGGCCGACGGAACTCCCAAACGGCTGCGGTGAAGCGCTGAACCAAAGACACGCATGTAATGATCGCTACTGCTACGCCGCTAGCCTGTCCAATGGGGGCGCCACATCTGGTATTTGGGAACAGTTAGTGTGAGGTGTTAAATCTGATCAAATACAATGTTCTATGCCTCTGCTCGCCAACATAAATGCCCTCGTGTGCCAGCCGTGACACGCGTGTCTTCGGTTGCCGACGTCTGTGCTGGTTTAGAGTCTGAGATATTTGTCTGTGCTAATCTTTTCTCAGCACATGATGGTGATGGAGGATATGTTGAAAGACTTTCTGTTTGGAGAGCACCTGCTCTTAGTGGGCAACCAGGTGAGTTGCATGTTCTAATAGTTCACATTTCTGCTTTACTTTAAATTCTCCTGGCCACAGATCAGAGCTCTCTTGGAACTGGCTCTTATTCATATGACCAGTCATGGTTACCGTCATAATGGCATTTGAGCGTCATGTAAATTAAGCAGAGCGTGTGTTTGTTAGAAGGGGCTTCAATCTCCTCATTGTTGCACCGAGTCTGTCAAGTGGAGACCTGTAATCCCGTTCGGGTGCAGAGGGCCTCGTTGCCCCCGAGGGGAGGGCGGTTCTGTGAGTGCGTTTAGGTTTGTGTGTGAGAAATGCGTGAATGAAGCATTCGGAGCTGTCCGAGTGACTGACCTGTGGAAGTCGCTGCCTCCTTCTTCAGCCCCTTCGGTACGTTTGCTGCTTTGTTTATTCCACAGGGTGTTGGAAAGAATAAAATTGTGGACCGCTTCCTCCATCTTCTAAACAGGCCCAGAGAATACCTGCAGCTCCACAGGTGAGGATAATTAAAGTGCACTTGCTTCTTTTTCCCAATATCCAAAGACTATTCTAGCTATAATGTCCCGAACCCCAGGACCAGCCTCTGCCACATTATCGTTTCATTGTGATCTCCACCCCCCCCTCGGCTCGTCCTGTCGGGGGTCGCCACAGCAAATCAACCTAGTGCCACCTCTGAGGTATAAAAAATAATAATCAAACAATCAAGACCGGGTCGTCCAGGGTACACCCTGGACAAGCCGCCAGTTCATCGGGGGGGCCACACAGACAGACAATCCATTCACTCACACCTATGGACAATTTAGTGTAACCAATTCATCTAATTAACACTTTCGGTGGTGGAAGGAAGGCAGAGAACCCACGCAGACACCTCAGGATCAATCAGATCAATCAATACCCATTAAATACGTTTAGCCAGAAATCACAAAGGACAATTTGCCTATTTGGGCTTTACAATCTGAATGACCGTTAGTCAAGCTGCAGACGTAATGTTTATAACTAACTGTATAAATGAAAGGAAGGTGCAGTTTGATTTGGAAAAGGCCTGCAGCAGCGTGTATAACTTTGTGTTCTGATCTCCCAGAGATACGACTGTCCAGACTTTGACCCTGCAGCCTTCAGTCCGAAATGGCATCATAATATACGAGGACTCGCCACTGGTCAGTTAGCCACGCACACACACACACACACACGCACACGCACGCACCCTGGTTCTGTGTGTAGAGTAGTAAATACTTTAAAACCACAAGCAGAGTGATGCAACAGTCGTGTCACAGTTTTGTCCATTCATCACTTTGGATGCAAGTAACTCTAGGGAGGAGCACAATGGCGCAGTGGGCAGCGCTGTCGGTTCTGGGTGGAGTTTGTATGTTCTCCCCGGGCCTGCGTGCGTTTTCTCTGTGTGGTCCGGTTTCCTCCCGCCTCCAGCTGTGGACGAGAACGTCTTATAGATTAGCTGCAGTTGCTAATAAATGGATTTATACGGGATAAAAATGCTGCCGGAATATTTAGCCTCTTCATATCAGTCCAAGGACATTATGAAACTGGCCACAGCTGACGAATGAAACTCACTCACAATAAATCATTCAGATCAGCCATTTTGCGCTTGACTCACACACCCATGGGAAACGTGAAGAAATGCGCCTGATGCAGCTTTCAGGCTAAAGCTCACCGATCTGGCTATCAAACAAGGAAGTAGAGCTGCAGCACGTTGGCATCAATGCATTGATGGTGGCAGCACGAAGAGCTGAAAGTGACATGAGGAGCAACCAACAAGGAGCAACCAACGAGAGACCGAGTCATTTTGAGGCTGTGGTTTTAGTGCGCAGGAGAAAGATGGAGATGGTGATCTTTCTGCTAGGCTCCTGTGTTATTATGGGCACTGTTTGGAAAAAACATTATTTAATTAAAATAAGATCAAATCTCTCTTTGTAAAGTAAGGCCCATTATTCATAGCGCTCAAAGCAGCAGGGTTCAGAACCTAACCTCAAATAACCAAAGTGGTGCCAGACACGCGTTTGAACCACGCCTTTGTGTGCGTGTGTGCATGTGTGTGCGTGTGTGCAGGTGAAGGCAGCCACACTGGGTCACGTGTTAGTGATTGACGAGGCTGACAAAGCCCCCACTAACGTTACCTGCATCCTCAAGACCCTGGTGGAGAGCGGTGAAATGATTCTGGCTGATGGACGTAGGATTATATCAGGTACTTGTCACAGCTAGTAGTTGTAGTAGGACGATAAAAAAGCTGCATTTGTGCTAATACACCACCTCCCTCAGAATATACAAAGAATATTATTGTGAAAAATACAATAACAATTTGGATTCAATGTAAAAATCATTTTCACTGGTCGTCCTCCTGCTTCACCTTTTTAAACCATCTTTGTTAGATAAAACGTTGTCTGAGTGGAATGACTCGATATGATAACGATGCATTTATACCATTTACTAAACTCGTTACCTACGAGTTTGTGATTTAATATCAGAAAGGGTCCCTCGTTTTCCTAATGCTCCCCCGAATAATCCTTGTGACGTTATTCTAGAGCGCCCCTTAATTTCAAACTCGTATAACAGGATGTTGTGTAATGATAAATGTGTGGTTGCCGTTTTAAAGGTGGGTGGGGAACCCGGTTAAACTTGCCGCTCCTGCTAACCACGGCCATACGTTTTGGTCTCGTTCAAGTCTCAAACCATTTTGACAAAATATTTTCAAATTGATCAACTCTGCAATTGCCGTTTTCAATGTCCCTTAGTGGCCATATTTGGAGTTTCTGACACTCTGGGCTTTATATAGATATATGTGATCTGATTTACATTATTACACTCTCTGCCCGTATAATCATTTTATTGAAATGGAAAGAGCCTCTGCCACCCACCTGTATGCTATTGGTTCATGATTTCCTTTTCTTTTTAAAGCTCAAAGATTACATTTTCCCTTCAGACAATCTGAATACGTTTCACAAACAATGGAATCCATACATGTCTATTTTAAAACGGTGTCCTGCACTCTCCCTCCTATTAAATGTCTAATATACGTTTAACCACAAAGAATCAGCCTTGAAATTGTACTCTTTGTTTTTTTGTGTGCATCTTTCTTTTTTAAATAAAAAGAAAGTTGGAAAAAAGGATGATGATATTTTCCAAGCTGTTCTGTATAATCAGACTAGCAGTTGATCTTGAGATGCCCTTCCCATAGAAAAGAAAACCAAAGCAGAGTGTGTCCTTGTGAAGGTCAAGCCAAACAGTCAGAACAAAACAAAGCTGCTATTCAAAGTGGAACGAGGCTATGCTAACCACGGCTGTCTCCTCCAGAGCCACGGCACGCTACGGCGAAGCCCGGCACCATCGCCATGCACCAAGACTTCAGGATGCTTGTGCTGGCTAACCGTCCTGGCTTTCCTTTCCTAGGCAACGACTTCTTTGGAGCTCTAGGTACCCATGCAGATACACAACACCTGCAGAGAGAACTTGGAAGCTTGTCTTCCATTTAACTCATTCAGCGCCAGCCATTTTCAGCTCAGTCGAACACCGAGTGCCAGCAGTTGCTGCTCAATTTGCACAATTTTTCAAGACCCACAGAATATTATGGCTGGTGTTGGGGAGGACGATGCACAGGACAGGTAAAGTGGAGAAGGTTGCGTTGCTGTGGCGACCCCTCACAGGACAAGCTGACAGGACAGTAGTACCGTAGGTTCAGTATTTACATAGTTGTAGTACACGAATTCTTGTCTTGAACAATTGTTCAAAATGAGGGAAACGTCTGGCACTGAATGAGTTAATGTGGAAGCTGCTAAAGTTGCAGCAATTTACACACAGCTTGTTCGAGTAGCTGAACAACTGGGCTGCATGATTCTCTCTGAATTGTTTGGCACAGGTGATATCTTTAGCTGCCATGCTGTGGACAATCCGAAGCCGGAGGCCGAGCTGGCGATGCTCAAGCAATATGGCCCAGATGTTCCTGATGCTACTCTGCAGAGGCTGGTGGCGGCCTTCGGAGAGCTGCGGTCCATGGCCGACCAGGGCACCATCACTTACCCGTACTCTACACGAGAAGTGGTCAACATTGTCAAACACCTCCAGGTAAGAATACGAGCGCAGACGGCAAAGCTGCACCATCCAATTCAAATGGATCAATTCTGTGACTTGCAACTGATGATTTAGACCAATGAGAATGCTCGTTGACCAGCAGCATCAACAGAGCCCCCCCCCCCCCCCCCCCCCTCATCCTCTGTTACCTTTACAGAAATTCCCAGATGAAGGTCTGTCAAACGTGCTGCGAAATGTCTTTGACTTTGACTCGTACAATCGAGACATGCGAGAGGTCCTGACTGAAACGCTGCACAAGCACGGGATTCCAGTGGGAGCCACGCCCGGCGCCGTCCACCTGGCCAAGGAGTAAGGCGACGCGTAGCACCTGACTCGGTTACCTCGGAGTTTAGTCAAAGTCAAATGAAGGTTTCCACCACATTCATGTCCATTTTCTGCTTTTCACCAAAATGCTATGATGATGGCGTTGTGGGCGGAGCAAGGCTGCAGAGAAGCCGTTTAATGTCTTCTTATTGGAGGAGTGTTTCTCCTCGTGGGGAATCCTTTCTCGATTCTAACTTCAAATAGAACTGTTGTGTTAAATTTTATTGAAATATGTCACATTGACATGGTGTATAAAATGTAAGCTATTATTTAGAATTTTTAATAATCCTTTCTTCAGCATCAGATGCTTTTTTAGCTTCAGAATTGCAGTTTGTTTTTTATTCCCATTTTTCACGTGTATTAATTTCGTTGCTAAATTATTTTCAAGATGACAGTAAAAAGTAATGGTAGTAATAATAAATGCTTGCTTTGTTTTTTCCACGCTCCGAAGTTATGTTTCTGAAATGACTTCGATCCGAGGCTGAACAGTTTCTAGCTTGTCGATAATTGGAGGGTTCGACTAAAGGCTTCCATCCAGACTCACTCAAATATTTTCAATAATGGAAAATATTAGTTTCCTCTGTCCTTGTGGTTGTATTTTGACTTCTCAAATTCAGTTTCATTAATCATTTGAAGAAGGAAAGTGAAACAGATCAGATCAAATGTCTTCCTGAACAGTTCTGATGCTCATTCGATGAATTCTCTTCATTGCAGTGGGGGAAATAATTAATCGATACTCACAATTCTTGGTGTGTTGTTGGGATCAAATACTTACTTCACTCAATAAAATGCACAACATGTTATAATTTTTGTATCGTGTATGCATTTTTTAATATTATTCTGTCTATTGCCATAATTAGTGAAATGCCATACAAATTTAAGTCTGCTAATTTCTTTGTAAGTGGGCAAATTTACAAATTCAGCACGGGATCAAATTATTTCCCCAACTGTATGTTTGTTTCCATGTACTTAGTAATCTATACTTGTAGCACTATGTAAGAGCTTTTATACAGTTTCTTATTGCTTTTTGAGCCAAAATTCCTTTTTATCCCACAAGATCTGATCTGAAAGTATTTTGTCCTTTTTTTTCAGTTACAGACAAAAATAAATGAAGTGGACCTTCTGTATCGCTTTGCGTTTTTTTAAATATTTATTCTTAGAGGATCATTCATTCTACTCCTTTGATTTATTTTCCTGTGGCCTTCTGAATATGAGATGAGCCACAATCAAAATGGGCCCCGCTGGAGACCAGTAAACATCTGTTCACACACACTGCACATGTATATGTATAGAAAACCGTTGTATTGCCCCCCATGCACCCAGCTGCCCCTTGGGGGTCACTGCCCCTAGTGCCCCAATCACGACTGGAGCCATGCACCCAGCTTGGGGGTCACTGCCCCTAGTGCCCCAATCACGACTGGAGCCATGCACCCAGCTTGGGGGTCACTGCCCCTAGTGCCCCGATCACGACTGGAGCCATGCACCCAGCTTGGGGGTCACTGCCCCTAGTGCCCCAATCACGACTGGAGCCATGCACCCAGCTTGGGGGTTACTGCCCCTAGTGCCCCGATCACGACTGGAGCCATGCACCCAGCTTGGGGGTCACTGCCCCTAGTGCCCCAATCACGACTGGAGCCATGCACCCAGCTTGGGGGTCACTGCCCCTAGTGCCCCAATCACGACTGGAGCCATGCACCCAGCTTGGGGGTTACTGCCCCTAGTGCCCCAATCACGACTGGAGCCATGCACCCAGCTTGGGGGTCACTGCCCCTAGTGCCCCAATCACTACTGGAGCCATGCACCCAGCTTGGGGGTCACTGCCCCTAGTGCCCCAATCACTACTGGAGCCATGCACCCAGCTTGGGGGTCACTGCCCCTAGTGCCCCAATCACTACTGGAACCATGCACCCAGCTTGGGGGTCACTGACCCTAGTGCCCCAATCACGACTGGAGCCATGCACCCAGCTTGGGGGTCACTGCCCCTAGTGCCCCAATCACTACTGGAGCCATGCACCCAGCTTGGGGGTCACTGCCCCTAGTGCCCCAATCACTACTGGAGCCATGCACCCAGCTTGGGGGTCACTGCTGGGGGGTTGCTGTCAAACCTCTATAAACAAAAACAAAGTTGATTTGCATGAATTGACTGTCACGCCGTTGTGTATTGATTTGTCAGGAATTACCAGCTGGTTGTCACCATGTGACCTTCAACCTTTAGGTTGCTCCTGCCAGAGGTCAAGATGACCGGCTACTGGACACTAAACCGAGCTGGCAGTTCTCACAGCAGACGTCTCTGTCCAAATGAGACCCACCCCATAGAGGTTAAGGTAAACGCACGACTCGGACAGAACTCCACATCTTGTGTAGGCAGAGGGGGGGGGCTGCGGATCAGGGTTTATCTGGATGCCCCTCCGCCCCTCCTCACCCGCAGCCCCCGCCTCACCAGTGTGCTTCTACTGGCGTTTCACGACCGTTAACATAAGACCACTCGTTCTACTGTGTTGGGATGCGCTGCTCCTTCGGTAGCTCCCCCTCTGCGGGGGTGATCAAGAAAAAACGTTGATTGACGAGGTGTATCAAACGCTTGACTTGTGTACATCTCTCAGGATTATCTTAAAAGCCTTCAGCACCTCTTGTGGTCTCAGTGTGAAGGCGTTTGCTGGAGCTTCATTGGTTTCTCGCTGCCTGTTTCCAGGGCCCCGCCTTTCTGCGTGTTCAGCGTTACCCGTGCAGCAGACGGGAAAGCAGGGCTTTGACTTTCACGGAGGAGCGAGCCCATTGGCAGATACCCATGAATGAAGTCAACATCATTTGTGATGTCACCACCAGAAACGGTACACACGCACACACACACACACACACACACACACACGCACTGAAAGCATTCTCAGACCCGAGGTTTTGTGTTCCTATTTGATTATTTGGACCGTACGGTGACAAAGGAAGACCTTTTCGATAGGACAGCGTGTTGTGCTGTTTAGCGGTGCCATTCGTCTCCCTGAGGGGTAGATACGAGGGCCGTGATTGGTGGAATCTGCCTCCACCCTATCCCAGTCCTCCGCTCCATCCGCCTCACGTCCACCTGGTCACAGCAGAGATTATTCTAATGAGTAGTGGGTGAAGATAAGAATCCATTCAACCAGGACATGAGCGCCGACCTTTGGCCTGCACACCATTCTTCTCCTCCTTTCCACATTCTCTCCATCACTCTGCTCTGTTGACCCGAGGTGCCTGAAGTCCTCTCCCTTCTTTACGTCTAGTCCTTGTAGCTTCACTGTCCCCCCTGGGACCTTCTCATGTACACGCGCGCACACACACACACACACACAAAATAATATAATTATTCTGATTTCATTATAATGAAGTAATTATATTAAACTTCTAAATGTGACCAAGCACCTTTCAAGAAACAGAAACGTTTTTGAGTCCCATATCTCTGATTGTGTGTCTGCTAGAAGCAACGTGTTAATGCTAGGACACTAATGTCTGTCTCTGTTAACGCTAGGACACTAACGTCTGTCTCTGTTAATGCTAGGACACTAACATCTGTCTCTGTTAATGCTAGGACACTAATGTCTGTCTCTGTTAATGCTAGGACACTAACGTCTGTCTCTGTTAATGCTAGGACACTAATGTCTGTCTCTGTTAACGCTAGGACACTAACGTCTGTCTCTGTTAACGCTAGGACACTAACGTCTGTCTCTGTTAACGCTAGGACACTAATGTCTGTCTCTGTTAACGCTAGGACACTAACGTCTGTCTCTGTTAATGCTAGGACACTAACGTCTGTCTCTGTTAATGCTAGGACACTAATGTCTGTCTCTGTTAATGCTAGGACACTAATGTCTGTCTCTGTTAACGCTAGGACACTAACGTCTGTCTCTGTTAACGCTAGGACACTAATGTCTGTCTCCGTTAACGCTAGGACACTAACGTCTGTCTCTGTTAATGCTAGGACACTAACGTCTGTCTCTGTTAATGCTAGGACAATAACGTCTGTCTCTGTTAATGCTAGGACACTAATGTCTGTCTCTGTTAACGCTAGGACACTCATGTCTTTCTGTCCCTGTCTCTGGTGCTGCAGACTGTATATACGTGGCTACGTGTAATCCGGTGTCCCTGTACTGCATGGAGAAGGATGGCCGAGCTATTCGATGCATGGAGCTGTACGACGTCTTCCCCGGGACTATCGGTGGCGTTTGGCAGCCCCTGGTCACCGTTGCTGCTCTCGGGAGTCCGCTGGATGGTCAGGTGGTGCTGCACGAGGAGCAGGTGGGCCCCCAGGACTCAGAGTGTGTGTGTGTGTGTGTGTCCATGAGAACACGGTGCTGTCAATGAACATGTCATCAACATAAAGGACATTATGGACCTGCCCTCCGGACAGTGTTTACATTTGTAGACTCATGTGAGTCAGAACTCTCTACCGTGGTGTGGAGGCAGGGGGGGCGGGGGGGCAGGGGGGGCAGGGGGGCAGGGGGGCACCCTATCGTACAAAAACTCCAATGAATAGAGCTATAGCCAGTGATTTGCACTAAAGAGGGACACCTCACCCGCCGTGACCCTCGCCACGCCTCACCAGCCCTCGCCACACCTCACCCGCCGTGACCCTCGCCACACCTCACCCGCCGTGACCCTCGCCACACCTCACCAGCCCTCGCCACACCTCACCCGCCGTGACCCTCGCCACACCTCACCCGCCGTGACCCTCTCCACGCCTCACCCGCCGTGACCCTCTCCACGCCTCACCCGCCGTGACCCTCGCCACGCCTCACCCGCCGTGACCCTCGCCACACCTCACCAGCCCTCGCCACACCTCACCCGCCGTGACCCTCGCCACACCTCACCCGCCGTGACCCTCTCCACACCTCACCCGCCGTGACCCTCGCCACACCTCACCCGCCGTGACCCTCGCCACACCTCACCCGCCGTGACCCTCGCCACACCTCACCCACCACCAGTTACACACCTGTACACCGTCTCAGCAGCTGGTCACAAAGACGTTCTACCCAGACTGGCGAGTGTAACATGCCATCTGTCCGTGAGCAATGCTTGTTGGACACGTCTCTCCGCAGGACACACGGACAATGTGAGGACCTCAAAGTGCTGCAGTGATTGATCACGTCGTGTCTGTCAATCAATGAAGAAAGCATTCGGTTCATTCACAGCTCGGTGGCAAAGGAAACCTAGAACCCATTGCACATCTTCATCATCTTCATGCATGCACACACATGCCAGACATGCCCCCCCCCCCCCCCACACACACACACAGGTTCTCCCACGCTCCCTCCAAAGGCAGCATATGTTTAGAGTCAGGGACAGTTTAAATAACTCCGCCCAGTCGTGTACATCAGGAATGGGAGGCCATGTGGAAGCCATTAGAGTGAACCTCGGTGCACGCACACACACACGCTTTATGAAATCAGCTTTGCATTCATGGAATTGTTCTTACTGCCAGAGTAATACGGTACTCCACTTGGACTTGGAAACGGGGGCCGTGCGAAGGCTCATTCTGCCCCTCGATGGGGAGCGGCCCGCCCCCAGAGCCCCCGGCTGGTGGGGCAGCAAGGAGCAGCAGGTCAGTGCGCCTGTCTCCTCCTCTTGTACATGGTGTTCTGCAGATCTGGATCTGGACTGAAGCTGTTCTGTGTTCTTACAGGTGGAATATAAAATGTGTCATGACTTTGTCCACAAAAACTGGCTCCTCTTCTATCAGGAGGACGGGTAAGCCTCTTCAGCCTAAACTACATCCATGCAAGATGGCATCGTCATGGCAACAGGCCTGCGCTGCGTTTCAGTCGTCAGCTGAAGGTGCTGGACGTGCTGGAGGGCCAGGTTCACTCCATCGCCCTTCCCATCAGCCTGAAGTCTGTCTTCCTCGTGGCAGAAGACCGCTGGCTGCTTGTGGAGAGCAACACCAACGCGTAGATAAAGGCCGACCGATCACATCTCCGTCTGACGGTCTGGGTGCTTCCATGGTGACGTGTTCTCCTGTCTGAGCAGGAAGTTCCTGCTGACCAAGCCCACACGCACGGCAGCTGGAGACTCTACCGTGTGTCAGCTCCAGAGCGTCAGCGAGGACTCTGTCCGCTCGGGCCATGGAGCCACTTCTGGTAGGTGGAGCCGCCTCCGTGTTGTCCAGTCGGTCGCTATGGCCACCGTGCATGCTTCCAGTGCTCGACAGGACGGCTTGTTTTCTGTCTCTTGGTGTCTCTTCAGTCATCTCTTTGAACTTTCCCTGTCCTGCAGCCGGGGCTTCTGTCCTTCACATGATGTCATGCGAGGAGCTTCCCCATGAGAACCTCAGCGCCGCCGTGGAGCAGAAGATTGTTTCACCAAACCGCGTCCTGGCTGATAGCGGTTCCTTTGCACGGATTGTTGTGGGCTTCCCAGAGCTCATGGTGAGGTTGCTGCACTCTTATTCCCTGATCGATCTACA
>NC_090908.1:322700-377700 GCF_040956055.1 Brachionichthys hirsutus
TGCCGGTGTGGAGTCCTGTGGTACCGAGTGTTTTAAATGCTAGCAGGGACGTAGCTCCTTAGACGCAGAGCATAGTTTAGTGATGCTGTGACAAACTGTTTGCAAAGAAAGAAGCAAATGAAAGCTTCAATTTGCAAAAGAAATGTCATTTAGAATTCATCCCAGCATCTAAAGCCACGCAGAGTCAAAGTCCTGATGGAAGGCCCCCAGCTGGACCTGGACCAGGGGCCTTTCTGCTGTGCAGCAACAGCGCCACCCAGTGGAGATGCATGATATGTGTGAACATGGTGAACCCAAATGAAGGAGCTTCTTGTTGCTTATGGAGACATCAGTCCAGCGGGGGCCCTCCAGAGTGGACTCATCCCTTGTGGTTCTGATGTTGGTGCTTTAGGCTAAAGGGACGGAGCGACGGTGGATGAAGAACCAGCCTCTGGGAGAACTGGACGATGCTAAGATCATCGATGGACTCGTTGGAGAGAGAACCATATACAAACGCAGGGGGGAGCTGGATCCAGAGGTGAGTTTGTTCACCTGCAGACCTCGTGGAGGGGGCGATCCCGGCGGCGGCTTACCTTGTCGTGTCTGTTTGCAGCCGGGCAGTCCCCAGCTGAAGCCCAAGCGTTTGCGAGTGTTGGTCGACGTGTCGGGCAGCATGTACCGCTTCAACGGCGTCGATGGCAGGCTGGAGCGCTGCGTGGAGGCCGTCTGCATGGTCATGGAGGCGCTGGAGAATTATCAACACAAGTTCAAGGTACGCATGCAGCACAGCGGGGGGGCGAGACCAATCAGCACGGTGGGAATTGTTGCCGTTATTCTTCGGGAGTAAACTAGATGTTAGATGTTGGTAAGTACACCATGCAGATGGCACACAGGTATACGGCTCCAAGGTGTTCTGATCAACCCAAGGATCTAATGGATGCAGGTCTTTATGCAGCGTTAGCGGTGGCTACGCCGGTAGCTTCACCAGCGAAGTGAATGAATGTGGTACCGTGTCCTGCTTGGTACCGTGTCCTGCTTGGTACCGTGTCCTGCGTGGCACCGTGTCCTGCGCGGCACCGTGTTCTGCGTGGCACCGTGTTCTGCGTGGCACCGTGTCCTGCGTGGCACCGTGTCCTGCTTGGTACCGTGTCCTGCGTGGCACCGTGTCCTGCTTGGTACCGTGTCCTGCTTGGTACCGTGTCCTGCGTGGTACCGTGTCCTGCGTGGTACCGTGTTCTGCGTGGTACCGTGTCCTGCTTGGTACCGTGTCCTGCTTGGTACCGTGTCCTGCGTGGCACCGTGTCCTGCGTGGTACCGTGTCCTGCGTGGCACCGTGTCCTGCGCGGCACCGTGTTCTGCGTGGCACCGTGTTCTGCGTGGCACCGTGTCCTGCGTGGCACCGTGTCCTGCTTGGTACCGTGTCCTGCGTGGCACCGTGTCCTGCTTGGTACCGTGTCCTGCTTGGTACCGTGTCCTGCTTGGTACCGTGTCCTGCTTGGTACCGTGTTCTGCTTGGTACCGTGTTCTGCGTGGTACCGTGTCCTGCGTGGTACCGTGTCCTGCTTGGTACCGTGTCCTGCGTGGCACCGTGTCCTGCTTGGTACCGTGTCCTGCTTGGTACCGTGTCCTGCTTGGTACCGTGTCCTGCGTGGTACCGTGTCCTGCGTGGTACCGTGTTCTGCGTGGTACCGTGTCCTGCTTGGTACCGTGTCCTGCGTGGTACCGTGTTCTGCGTGGCACCGTGTCCTGCGTGGTACCGTGTCCTGCGTGGCACCGTGTTCTGCTTGGTACCGTGTCCTGCTTGGTACCGTGTCCTGCGTGGTACCGTGTCCTGCTTGGTACCGTGTTCTGCGTGGTACCGTGTCCTGCTTGGTACCGTGTCCTGCGTGGTACCGTGTTCTGCGTGGTACCGTGTTCTGCGTGGCACCGTGTCCTGCGTGGTACCGTGTCCTGCGTGGCACCGTGTCCTGCGTGGTACCGTGTTCTGCGTGGCACCGTGTTCTGCGTGGCACCGTGTTCTGCGTGGCACCGTGTCCTGCGTGGTACCGTGTCCTGCGTGGCACCGTGTTCTGCGTGGCACCGTGTTCTGCGTGGTACCGTGTCCTGCGTGGCACCGTGTTCTGCGTGGCACCGTGTTCTGCGTGGCACCGTGTTCTGCGTGGTACCGTGTTCTGCGTGGCACCGTGTTCTTAACCCTTTTCTCTGCAGTACGACGTCGTCGGCCATTCAGGCGACGGCTGCGACATTGAGCTGGTCAGAGCAGACAAAGTCCCGAAGAATAACAAGCAGAGACTTCAAGTTCTCAAGGTATGGATTAGGAATCAGTACTTGAACGATTACCGGTACTTACTGCGTACGTGCTCTCTCGGATTAGGAATCAGTACTTGAACGATTACCGGTACTTACTGCGTACGTGCTCTCTCGGATTAGGAATCAGTACTTGAACGATTACCGGTACTTACTGCGTACGTGCTCTCTCGGATTAGGAATCAGTACTTGAACGATTACCGGTACTTACTGCGTACGTGCTCTCTCAAATACAGCAAAGTGTTTCTATCGCTGCGCTTTAAGATTCGAATCATTCTGAGAATGTCTTTGTGAGATGTCACTTCCCTGACAAAGTACACACTGGAAGATGTGTTAATAGGACATCTTTGTGTCTGTCCCTGCTGTCTTCCTCTCATGGAGACCATGCACGCCCATGCCCAGTTCTGCATGAGCGGGGACGCCACCCTGCAGGGCACCGACGCCAGCATCAAGGAGCTGGCGCGAGAGGAGGCGGACGAACGCTTTGTGGTGGTGCTCAGCGATGCTAATCTGGAGCGCTACGGTATCCAGCCCGAGCGCTTCGCTCAGGTCCTGACCTCTGACCCGCGGGTCAGTGCCTTTGCCATTTTCATTGGATCCCTAGGTGATCAGGCAGAAAGGTGAGCTACAAGATGGAGATCAAAGGTACAAAAAGAGAAAGTAGAAAACAGAATGAAAAGGATGGAGAGGACGAGAAGGTGCTAGAGATGGGGGGGGGGGGGGGGGCGGCAATGAAACGGGATGCTCGAAGGCGGCAGTCCCAACAAAATCACTTATGAAGAAATGAACCTAAAAGACAAACACATGGGGGGGCTGCGGTAATAACCTGGGGGCTGTCCCTTACTAGCAAGGAACGTCACAAAACCAAAGCGCGGGGCCCCTCCTGCCACGCCCGAGGCTCCAGCTGGCTTTCTGATTGGCACGCCCCCTCTCGCTGGAGCCATGCGGGAGAGAGTTCCCCCCCGCTCTGGGAGTCTACATACACGGGGAGCATACAGTGGGGGCCGTAACGGGGGCAGAAGTAAAGTGCTAACAAACTCCCCCGGGCGTTTCAGTCGCATCCACCGTCCTCCCGGAACTGTCCTAGTTCTGTCCTAGTTCTGTCCTAGTTCTGTCCTGGTTCTGTCCAATCACACCCCAAAGAAGCCCCCGTCTGGTTGGTCTTTGTGGAAGTATTCCGTTTCTCCATTTAACCTCAAACTTCAATCTTTTGTTTCAGACTGCAGAAGACCCTGCCAGCAGGGAGATCCTTTGTTGCCATGGACACCAAGAAGATCCCCCAGATACTGCAGCAGATCTTTACATCTACAATGCTGTCAAGCGCCTCAGCCTGAAATAACGGAACCCTGCGATGGATCATTCAAAGGGAAGCGTGCCTGTGCTGCACTGAACTGTTGGCACAATGGCAGACGGGGGTGTGGGGCCTTTTCTAGAGACGTCTGCGCTGTGTCGGGTCTCGACGTCTTAAAGGGACAGATGGTTTCGTTCACTGTTGGAGACAATCCGAGCGTCGTTGGTGTGTTTGATGCTCCTTTACTCCCTCAGAGGAGGCACTGCTATGAATGTCAATTAAAGCAGCTCCGGCTAGAAAAGGAGGGTCGCACGAAAAAGACTTCCATCCATCCATCTTCCACATGAGGTCAATCACATAACCGACCTTATGGTCATGCTACATACCAGTCTGATCTGGATCCTGGTATTCTGGTGATTCACAATCATTTATTTATCATCTAAATTCACTACAATAATAATAGTAATACAGGTTTGCAGCCAAGATCTAATTGTAGCAAAATATTAATATATTAAAGTGTTACTTAAGAAAACCGCCATTAATCCAGTATTAATAGAATAACAAGATGACAATGACACCAACATAATTCTAAATTCTCGGGGTGGGTCTCCCTGATCCAGCGTGTTTTATAAATGCACTGAATCCCATCAATGGTTAGCTATCCTGTTAGCATAGCCTCTGTTGCAGAGGCATTAATGAAATACTTTGAAGCCAGAGTCAGTATTGTAATGCAAGCATCCAGACTGAAGCAGCAACAACATGAATAGTCTTCCTCTTTATTTGATGATTGCACGCCTTCGTCTGGCTTGCCTTTGGGAACTTCCTCTAACACTTCCTGTTCGTGTACTTCACCATCGCACCTTGTTTCCTGTGCACTAGTGCAGCTGTTTGTCCCGTATACAATAGATATGTGTGTGTCGAAGCTTATCACTCAAAGTCACAGCCCAGTAGTTCTATCCTCAGCGTGATGGAGCCGTTCCAGGTTTTCGGGATGATTCGGATAAAGCGGGAGAAAATAGGCGGGTAGATGTAATTCTTCACGTGGTCGTCGTTGTCTGTGTTTCCCAAGAAAATCTGGATTTGATGAGAGTCATAGTTTGGAATCAGAGATTCTCACTCCAGTTGATGTAGATCCGTTTCCCCCAAAGCTTACCTTGGGAGGGGCGTCCTCGTCATCTGTGTACTGGTCCCAGTGTATCCCGTTGCTGCTGTACTGCAGCGTGTAGGAAATGACATACTTCTCTTTCCCCAGAGACTTGGCTCCTTGCGTTATGATACCTGTGATCTTCTTAATCTGGGGCAGCTCTACCTGAAGCCACTGGTTCATGTCGTTATACTGGGGAAGACAAAGAGACTCGGATCACTGGAGCCCACTGTCAGCACTGTTTGTGCTAAACGACAGCGGTTGTCTACTGTGGACTAGAGTGCTGTACCTTAGCCTGCCATGCATTAATGGTTCCTTGTCTATTGAGGCGTCCAAGGGAGGCCTCCCATGGTCCAGAGAACCAGCTTGAGGCTCTGGAGCTGGCAGTTATGTGGTGGTCTTCAATCAGTCCGCTCTCCATCCCCAAAGGCACAGAACAGCCTGGGGAGAGCCGTATATTATATTTACGTACGTTTCCAAACCACAATGACATCTCTTCATGCTTCACAAAGTACAAAACTTTCTTATGACGACAAAAACAATAATAGTAATAATTACACACAATAATATACAGAATACGGTTGCTTGCCAAAGTATTCGTACCTCCCGAGCTGGAATGTTTTGTGAAAGGCCGACACGAAGTGCCGTGAATGCTGCATGATCTTAAAGACTGTGGCCTGTATCAGATAATAAAACATGATGGGATCCATACAGTATTTGAACTGGCTCACATTACCGTCAAGCTCGCAGCCATAGAACTCCATTCGGACTGTCGCCTTGTTGTACCACTGGATAGGGTGAAGCCGAATGAACCGTCCAACCACAGGAGGAAAGAAGCTGTTTGTCTTTGTCTCATATGCTTCCTGGTTACCTGAGAACACCTGGTGATAGATTGAGATGCATTCGGGTGAAGAGAGGGGCAAAGCTGTTAACGGATCACTACCTGGTGGTGAGTTGGATCCACAGGGAGGGTCGGTGGCAAACACTCGCAGGTCTTTAAGGGTTTGCTTGAACCATCCGGCTGAGCCCCCTGTCAGTGTGGTCTTCAACTCCCACCTCCGGGAGTACTTTTTCCAGATCCCGGAGGAATCATTACTCTGAGTGGAGCTCAGTCACCAGGGAGGAACTCTGGGGGGGCTCGGTCACCAGGGAGGAACTCTGGGTGGGGCTCGATCACCAGGGAGGAACTCTGGGTGGGGCTAGGTTACCAGGGAGGAACTCTGGGTGGGGCTCGGTTACCAGGGAGGAGCTCTGGGTGGGGCTGTGCTCCTCCACATTGAGAGGAGACAGCTGAGGTGACTGGTGTAATTAGTCTTTCAGTCTTTCTATTTTATTTTGTGGCTGCTTGCATTGATGTCGGATGTGATCAAAGGTCTCTCACCTTTCTCAGGCCTTTGCTGGCCCCCTTATAGAAGATCCACTTGCGGCGATCAGTGCTGTAGGAGACGTAGTACTTCAACACGAACTGCGAGTGGAATAACTGCCTGGCTCCCTGGGTGGCCACCTGGCTGATCACAACTGGCCTTTGGAAATCCACCTGTACAGTGAGAAGCTCACAGGTATCTGAAGGTATTTACAGATACAGTATGTACCGGTATACTCACCAACAATACACACCTGAATCCAGCTGTAGTTTTGCTCTGTGCTCCATGCATTGTATTTACCCTGGTTGTTTAATCTGGCCAGATGGGGTTCCCAGTATCCTTCAAAGAGGGAAATGGCTTAGGAAAGGCAACATCACCATGACTACAGCTTATTAGCTGTGGCTACCTCGAGTGTTGACGGCCGTGAACTCATCGTCTTTGACACTGCCTGACTCTAGACCCAGGGGACGATTGCAGTCTTCGGAGACATTCAAACAATATATCAATAGAATGTCATTGCAAAATCATTCTGCAAATGCTGATGAGAGAATGTACCATTCTCCAGAACCAGGAAGAGGGTCTGCATGCCCTTCTGTTGGTTGAAAGCAACCTCTGTCTCCAGCTGCCACAGGCCAGGCTTCGATGGATACATCTCCAGAGCAGCAAAGCTCCCTGCAAAGACGCTCGTCAAATACCGATACCAGTCAATAAGGGAACTAGTGTAGAGAATGACATCTTTTCAAAACTTTAAAAACCCAAATCAGCAGCCATGTTGCTAACCAGGTAGCAGCGGGTACACAGCCTGCCTGTGGCTGGTTGTCTTCTTGTGGACGAACGTCTGACCATGGAAGTGGATGCTCTGAAAGTCTTTGGGAGAACCCATGTTGATCAAGTGCCAGCAGACCAGCTGGTTGGTGGACATCCTCAGGCCCTTTAAGCTGTAAATGATGCCATTGATGGCTTAGAATAAAAGGGAAAAAAGATATTTGGGTTTTTGATCATGTTACCTAGTTTTTCTGTCCTGTAAGAAGTATTTAATGTAAGTACAAATCTAGTATTAGAACTATGATCTGTACCTACAGAAACATATTAGCTCATTATGAGATCAATGTAGTTTTAAGAGGCAAGAATGTCCCAAGAGCAGTTTAGGGTTGAGACTTTAGGGTAGAGAGTTTGGGGTTGAGAGTTTAGGGTAGAGAGTTTGTGGTTGAGAGTTTAGGGTAGAGAGTTTGTGGTTGAGACTATAGGGTAGAGAGTTTGTGGTTGAGAGTTTAGGGTAGAGAGTTTGTGGTTGAGACTATAGGGTAGAGAGTTTGTGGTTGAGAGTTTAGGGTAGAGAGTTTGTGGTTGAGACTTTAGGGTAGAGAGTTTGTGGTTGAGACTATAGGGTAGAGAGTTTGTGGTTGAGAGTTTAGGGTAGAGAGTTTGTGGTTGAGACTTTAGGGTTGAGACTATAGGGTAAAGAGTTTAGGGTAGAGAGTTTGTGGTTGAGACTTTAGGGTAGAGAGTTTAGGGTAGAGAGTTTGTGGTTGAGACTTTAGGGTAGAGAGTTTAGGGTAGAGAGTTTGGGGTTGAGACTATAGGGTAGAGAGTTTGTGGTTGAGAGTTTAGGGTTGAGAGTTTGTGGTTGAGAGTTTAGGGTAGAGAGTTTGTGGTTGAGAGTTTAGGGTAGAGAGTTTAGGGTAGAGAGTTTGGGGTTGAGACTATAGGGTAGAGAGTTTGTGGTTGAGAGTTTAGGGTAGAGAGTTTAGGGTAGAGTGCAAGACATGCTCATGATTCACACCAGATTAGCTGAAGATATGTCATTACTTACAATGGAATTTGAGTTTATCCTTTAAATTTAGGTCCATAACTCGTCTTCGACTTTTCCTTTGAATGACCTCAAGATTCTTCTCATAGTACCAGCTGTGAGACTCATCAAAGGTCATGAAAAGTAGAATGAACTCCCTCCAGTCTGTTGTCTCTCTGTCCACGGTGCCCTCTCGACAAACCAGTAAAGGCCCAATCAAGCCAGAGTTCACATCCCTTTCCTAGGAGGCAGGGAACACACTCGGTTCAGAATTAAAAAACGAAATATTAATACACCTCTGTTGAAAACAAACACTAGAATCATTTATTTTTAAGATAAAGATTTATAAAAGCACTCGGAGAGCGCAGACCTCCGCCAAGCAGCTCATTCCCCTCGAAATTGGATTTACAGCATCCTCATGGTGACCTCATCAGGTAGGTGCAGATCATGAATGTCCCTTTGGGATTAAGAAAGTATTCTGAATTCTGAATCAAAAGGTTCTAAATTGTACAAGACAGTGGTGAGTCCAGCCATGATGGACGGCTTAGAGACAGTGTCTCTGAGGAAGAGACAGGAGGCGGAGCTAGAAGTGGGGGAGATGAAGATGCTGAGGTTCTCCTTGGGAGTGACCAGGTTGGACAGGATTAGAAATGAGACAATAAGAGGGACAGTGAAGGTTAGGCATTTTGGAGACAAGGTCAGAGAGACCAGACTTCAATCGATTGGACATGTCCAGAGGAGAGACAGGGACTATATCAGTAGAAGGATGCTGAGGATGGAACTGCCAGGGAACAGGACTAGAGGACGACCCAGGAGAAGAGACATGGACGTAGTGAGGGAGGATGATGCAAAGGACAGGGTGAAGTGGAGAAGGTTGGGTTGCTGTGGAGACCCCTCAGGGGACAAGAAGAAATTACAGTAGTAGTAGAATTGAATGTATATTTTACAAAATATGGTTTTTAAAATAAAAAAATCCCCTCCATTGTAAGTAAATAGGAAAATCCAGCAGGTATCTGGATCGCTCTCAAAATTTGATGGAATCTAAATTAGACCAAGAATGTTTTTTTCAATCCAGCAGTTTTTCCATAAACCTGCTAAACATGAAAAATCGCTATAAAAAGTAAAAGTAATTACCTCTGCCTCTGCGCAGGTAATTACTTTTACACCACGTGTTTTTATGCGGTTCCTGGGTGAAATGCAAATGAAAATGGCTTTAATCGGTCTTTGCAAATATAATTTCTCAGATGTTTGCCATCCAAAACTGAAGTTGAGATAATTCATTACATGACTCACAGGATTCACGCCCGAGTAGTAGGCCCAGGTCCGGCAATGAGACTCTCCTGCTGTCGGACCGATCGTAGGATGCACCTTCCATATATAAATGAAGCTGGTATTGGGTTGAACTTCATTGTCGTATTTGTACCAATATTTTGAGCCATCCTCATAGGACAGTCCCTCTGTCTGCTTGGTGTAGGACACGCCATTTGGGTGTAATGAGTATGGGCGGGCCGCATTGTTCTTGAACACCACCTGCAAGACAAAAGACACGCTCGAAGCCAGGGGTGGACAGAGCAGTTTGACCCCGCTCTAAGCGATGGCTCGTCTTTTGTAATGTTGGTGGCCCTCGATGGATGTAAATGAATATGGTGTTGCCATGGTTACGGGTGTTCAGGCAAACAGCAGGAACGTGTGCTGTGTAATGTCACGTTGAACGCTAGGATGTTAAATTTCTGGTGATGATACGCCACGCTGCACAACGTTCACATTACACGACCTCTGCCATGCTTACCATGAGGGTTTGTCTGACCTCTGCCATGCTTACCATGAGGGTTTGTCTGACCTCTGCCATGCTTACCATGAGGGTTTGTCTGACCTCTGCCATGCTTGCCATGAGGGTTTGTCTGACCTCTGCCATGCTTACCGTGAGGGTTTGTCTGACCTCTGCCATGCTTACCATGAGGGTTTGTCTGACCTCTGCCATGCTTACCATGAGGGTTTGTCTGACCTCTGCCATGCTTACCATGAGGGTTTGTCCGACCTCGGCCTTGATGACGGGCCCCAGGATGCCCAGATGCTCATCTATCTCTCCACGGATTTCAGGTACGCTGAAGCTACTGTCCATGTAGCTTCTGAAAACTGCTTTGGTAAATTTTGTTTCTCGGCTGCTTTGGAGTGACTTTTCTTGTCTCCTAACATAATAACAGGACCTTATGTCAGCATTGTACGTGTTTGTGTATAAGTATACCCCCATTTGTGCGTGAGGGCTACTATGATCAGGGTGCTTACCTCTGTCCATAGCCAGCATAATCCCACTCGACTTCCTCTGCAGCAATGAAATAAGTCTTGACATTTGTGCCAGTAAATTTTAAGAAGTATTTTGTTTTGTCATCCATGTTGAACTTCTCGATGTCTTCGTGGCTGCTGTAGGGGTCCTTGTAACTCACATACTCGTACTCGTCTGCTTTCACGTCTGGCTGCTCGAGGCCCAGGTGATCGGGCTCATCGCCGGGAACGTACAGCTGATAGTCACTAAAGTCAGGCCGAGGCACGCCGATGACCACGGGCATATTGATGAGGTCCTCGTCAGAGACGGGCTGCAGTGCACTGGGGCGTGGCCCGTGTGGATGAAATCCACGAGGAGAAAATGGTAACCCAGTCCTGGGCTGGGGCTTGTATTCCTTTCTCCTCCGGGTTTTCATGCCTTGGCCTTTCTGGGGCCTTTTTCGAAGATTCACCTTCCTGACCTTCTTTGGGGGTGCCATTGTCTGAGGGGTCTCTTTACCTAAATATTTCATCATGTCCAAAGGAACATCCATGGGAACCATGTGGTGAGTTCCCTCATAAGTCCAGTTGTGCCCCGGTATTTTGACAGAGGTGGTTTTAATCAAGGTGGTGTGGTTTTCTTGAAGATAGATAAATACTTCTTCGCTGCTGTCTGAGGCACGGTGCTCCTCAGAGCCCGTTGTCCCCCCCAGATGTGGAACCTCTGTGGATTCATTTGCTGCACCAGAGTGAAGCGTGGTGTTCTTTGTGTGGGACACTCCCACCTTAGAGCCACTGCTAGCTGTAGGCGCACTGTCATGCGTTAGAGATGTGTTTGGCCGATGGACATCAGTTGTGTTCTTGGTTTTGTACACAGAGGAATGGTTGAACGTTGGTTGTGTAGGACTGCTCTGTAGACTTATTGAACGGGTTTGGTTAAGCAGAATAACTGCTGTGAGGTTTAGTCCATCATTTGTTAATGAAGTCTCGTTGACTCCATTGAGCTTTGAACTAGTAGCATTAGTTTCACTGTTTCTATCCGTGTCATTAAGTGTGATATTCATTTCTCCATCAACAACATCAATGACATCATAGTCGAGGAAGGAGAGGTCCAGCTCCTCCACATCTGTGCTGTGGGATTGGTTGCTTGAGGACCTGAGCCCTAACTCGGCTGCGAACTGTGCTGTGTAAATATCGATCTCCTCCACTGTTCCGACTGCAGGACTTTGCTTCTTCTTCTCCTTGACTTCATCCAAGCTTGGAGGCTTCCAGACAGCGTAGTTTTTATGTGCTGCTTGATCCTCGTAGTCGCTGTACTCGTACTGGTAATCCCGATAGCACTCGACATCTTGAAACTTGATGCGCATTCCTTTGGTCGTCTCGTGGGAGTTCAGGGAGGCCAACAGCCAGACGCCTGGTTGCAGAGAGGTCAAGTAAAATGGGTCACCAATGGAAGAAACAGCATGCGTGAACATTTCAGATGATTGCAGGAACTTTCCTTTAGTTTCCCCGTCCTATTTATGTCAGGCATGTGGCGTTTCTCGTGTGTTTGTGACACATTGTAACTCTGTCATAATCTATTTAGAGAGAAACATTTAAGATAAATGCTGGCATGCTGTTTAAAAGGTGGGGGGTCATGGTGCTGCGTTAGCGCATGTGCCCTGTGTCCTCTCCTGCTGAGACAGTCATTAATAGTTATTGCAGTAACAAGGTTACTGGGCCGAGGCAAAATGACTGACCAAGGTTATCCATGTTCATGTTGATGGTTTCGCCAGTCATCGGGGGGAGGCTGAGGAAGTCCTCTGTCCGCTCATTCAGCTCAAAGGTGTGGCCGTAGAAAGTAATGGTCTGGATGTAGTCCTGCGCTCCAACGCTGGACACGTGCCATGTTGCAACTTCCCCGTTGCAAAAGCCCAACAGGGCGCCGCTCTCAAACACGTAGCCGTTAATTGCTGTCAAGACATGTCGAGAAATATCAGGCCAGGCAGGCGGGAAAGGGGAATGCAAGAACTATTGTTTCAGGATCTTGGCTCCAATTATGATTGGACTTACTGTGCATGACATTGGACTGGTAAAAGTCTGGCTCTGCTTTGCTGACCCTGGATCGATCACAATGTTGTTCAATGTTGTCGTCCAGGTACCAACTCTTATTCTCATCGAACACGGCAAACATTGCATGCTGCTCCTTGTCTGCTTTCAGCTGTAGCAATAAAAGGCGTTTTAACGTTGTTACGTCATCGTTAGTGCCTTATCGATCTGCGGTGTCCCACAGGGAAACCCCCACCAGATGCATCTACACACAGTAAAGCTAATGAAGCAGCAGCAAACACTAGCATGCAGCCCATCGACAATGAGATTTGGGAAACTCTATGTAGGGTTATTCTTCCATTAACAGAGGGGTAGCAACAAGTTTGTCTTTGATTCAAAGACGCATCAAGGCCCTCGCCCATCTGGCTGTGTTCACGGGACGAGGCTGAAAATATCAGATCGTTTCATTCAAGCATGACAGAACAGGATGCACCAAGGTATTTGCATATCAGTATTTGCTACTCGTGCAGCCATTGTGGATCGAGTACCATGAGTTGTTGTTCATGACAACGATGCTACAGTATAGCAATACCCGTGTCCACGTTACAACGTACGAAGTTGTATTCCCTGTTATTGGCAAAGCACAAGTTCATGTGTAACTTATACATAACTTGTTTCAATGCTTCAATCTCAGCAAGAGTGGACACGTGATCTCCTGAGAGACGGGGAGACGACATTGCTGCTGGGATGCAGCGTTTTTACCTGAACGTTCCTGACATTGAGCGACTGGCTCTTACAGATGAGGAGGGGTCCTATCAGTCCTGAAGCAATGTCCCGCGGTGTGTCCACTGCACTGTGATACATCCGTGTCAGACAACGAGGGTCTTTGTCCAAAGGTTCGTCCTCATCAACCACTCTCCATACATAGGTGTGTTCCTCGCCTGGCGGGACACCGTGAGACTGGTTGCCTGGCAACAAAATTTATTTATTTTTATTTTACACATCTTCGACAATCGATCCGAGTAAATAGTGAACTTAACACCGATTGGTTTGAGTCCAGTATTTTTACTTCCTGCTGGGTAGTTGGCTCCCTCTTGTGACTTCTCTATGGTCAGTCCATGTGGATAGATGCTGTAGGCTCTGGAAGCCATGTTCTTGAAAACAATCTGTAGGTGTACAAAGGGACGTGGGAGGACCCGCAGGACAAGTGGGAGGACAGGTGGGAGGACAGGTGTGATGCTTGCTGACCCATAGATAGGAAGCGCGCGTTCAACCAACATGTGGCTCTACAGTACAACCTGTACTCAAAACCTGGAGGGTCTGAAACTTTACACGCTGAAACCTGGAGGGTCTGAAACTTTACACGCTGAAACCTGGAGGGTCTGAAACTTTACACGCTGAAACCTGGAGGGACTGAAACTTTACACGCTGAAACCTGGAGGGTCTGAAACTTTACACGCTGAAACCTGGAGGGTCTGAAACTTTACACGCTGAAACCTGGAGGGTCTGAAACTTTACACGCTGAAACCTGGAGGGTCTGAAACTTTACACGCTGAAACCTGGAGGGTCTGAAACTTTACACGCTGAAACCTGGAGGGTCTGAAACCTGGAGGGTCTGAAACTTTACACGCTGAAACCTGGAGGGTCTGAAACTTTACACGCTGAAACCTGGATGGGTCTGAAACTTTACACGCTGAAACCTGGATGGGTCTGAAACTTTACACGCTGAAACCTGGAGGGTCTGAAACTTTACACGCTGAAACCTGGAGGGTCTGAAACTTTACACGCTGAAACCTGGAGGGTCTGAAACTTTACACGCTGAAACCTGGAGGGTCTGAAACCTGGAGGGTCTGAAACTTTACACGCTGAAACCTGGATGGGTCTGAAACTTTACACGCTGAAACCTGGAGGGTCTGAAACTTTACACGCTGAAACCTGGAGGGTCTGAAACTTTACACGCTGAAACCTGGAGGGTCTGAAACTTTACACGCTGAAACCTGGATGGGTCTGAAACTTTAAACGTGTCACTTTGGGGATTATTAATGTAAATGTTACATCCTCTGTACTACGGCCCAGCGCCCAGGCTACAGCGCCCCCCCCCCCATCTTCATTGGCTGGTTGAGCACACTTCACTTTAAAGCCTTTGTGGTTGATTTCTGCTTGATTTCATGTGATTCGTCCTACCTTGATAACATCTCTGGTCTGGGCCCTAATCACTGGCCCCAGGATCCCAAGCTCGTTTTTCCGTTGCTTGGTCTCCAGCCTTTCGGTGAAAGACTTATTTGTGTAGAGCGTGAAGACCGCCTTCTTGTACCTTCCACCGACACGCTGGGACGACTGTTCCAGATACGTGAACTTGAAGTCCCTACACAAGGAAAGGTATTTACTTTTCATTGATTTGTAACAGAGAGAGCAGATCTATAAGAAGCTCATTTAAGCTGAGGTGACCAATGAACAGAGGACAAAGTCGACCGGGACTCCCAGAGGAGTGAGGGGAACAATGATTCTTAAATCCAGTTTGATCTCCCACGTGAGCTACCGGTGCTTCGAAAGTTAAAGTGGAGGAAGGCGGGACTTATACAGGACAATCGCCAGGTGAATATTCACTCAGGAATGATGGCGCTGTGAGAGAAGGTGGCTTTGTTTGCTGAGTCACGGCGCCGGTCAGGGGCACCAACGTGTGATTTCTCTGTGAACGCTGCTTACTCGTCAATATATTCAGGCATGTTGGGGGCGTAGTCCCAGACGACCTCCTCCGCAGCTATGTAGTACGTCCACTCCCTGCTGTTCCGTTTCTGTTCAATGGTCATTTTGCGTTGGGGTGCTTCAAAGCCATCACACATTTTCACCTCCACCAAGCCGTGCATCCCAGCTGAAATGGTAGAAATACCGTAGTAAAGGTAAAGATTCTGTTCAATCCGTGGTACAGCACGGACCAGCGAGCTGAGAGAAACCCTTACCTTCCGTGTGTTTGACGGTGTGTGAGGAAAGCAGCCAGCGGCCCGTGTGGAGCGCCACCATCGTGGCGGTGCTCGTAGAGCCACTGATGAGGCCCACTGACGACACTTTGTGCCCATTCTGCTGCAGCACCTGCCCGTTCATGTGCACCGAGAACACCTCTGGCTCTGAGCTCATGCCCACCAGATGCAGCGCCACCGCGGCATGGGCGCACAGACTGACATCTGAAATGCACCAAAGCATTTATCCTTAAATAGTTGTCTTTGTCGAGCGCTTTGTCTCCCCACACACCGACTCATGTTCCAGCCATCATGAAAAAATACCCACAACACTAAAGTCATCAAGATAATAGTCTAAGTAACTATTGAAATGTAAGTACCAGGAGCGATCTGAGAACTGCAAGTAGAGTTTGAGTCACGGTACTAAGAACAAAGCAGCTGTTCCTGTTATTCAAGATTATGATGATGGTGATGGTGATGATGATGTACGATGTGGAGGCAACGAGCTGCTTGGAGGAGGTCTGCGCTCTCTGACTGCTTTTCTAGTTATTTGTTAGGTAGTCGAGATTTTTTGAGACCCAAAAACAATATTTGACAATAGCAAAGTATGGTCTGTATCTAAATGTTGGTACATGCCACACCCCCAACCCTTCCATGTTACAAATGGTGTCATGGTAATGTTGTGTTGATGTTTATTCCGCGCCCCTCCGTTTGCCCCTCCCTCGGTACACGTCGTAACTAACCAGGTAGCGATCCTTTGGTGAAGCCATTGATGGTGTGTTTGACGTGCGCCTCGGCTTGGCTGTTTGCTTTGTGCTTGCTCTCTCGCTCATCAAAAACGCCAAAGAGGAACACGTATTCCTGGTCGATGCCAACCTGTCTGCCCAGCTCATCCAGACTACCTACGCAAAAACAGAGCGGGAATAGGGGAGTGTGTGAAAGTGTATTATGCGAAGTATGAAAGAAAACACATTGCAACACTTACCAGGCTTGCAGATGAGTAAAGTACCAATGAGACCTGAGTTGTAGTCCTCAACAACATTGTGGTGGGAGATGTAGGTGTAGGTGAGACAGGTAGGATCGTCTGGCAGGGGAGAAACGTCGGATGTCACCTCCCAGGAGTAAACGTGCTCCCTGTTGGGCAGCACCACATCGTCCTCTTTCTCCTTCACTGAAGTGTTGTCAAAGTAGTTGGCTCCTGCAAAACCGATACTGAATTAGAAATGGAAACCGGAGGAGCACTGACTATTTAACCGAATACTATAAAACAAATCAGGGAATATTATTACGTTTTTGAATAACATTACAAATATAATGAAGATTTAAACACCTTGCTGCCAGCTGTTTTTAAAAATGTCAATCTTTCTGCACACTGATTTTTTTAAATTGAGGTTTAGGCTTAATTACAATGTTCTTCAAATGTTCTTGTTATTTCTCTAAATGTGAATAGATACAGGTATGCGTGGGCAATGCTTCCTGTTGGACTTCAGTACTACATGTGAAAATCCACCTGTCCTGGTTAATATTTTACAAAAAGACAAACAACATTATTTGTTGTGTTGGCCAATGTTTACTGGAATGGCTAAAACCATGAGAACAGACGTATAACATGGAGTTTTACTGCTCCCACCAGGGTCCATTCGTTCTACAGGCACCCACCTTCTGACTGTTTGCCGTAGGCAACACCGTGGGGGTGGACGCTATGTGGTCCGCTTGCCTTGTTCCTGAAAGTAACAATGACCACGTCCCCTTCTTCTGCCCTCAGTGTGGGTCCTAGTAGGCCTACAGAGAAGACATGGCTTCACGTTCTTGTAACCTGTGATACTTGACCTGTCACCATGGTAACCCAGAACACGTATATCCAAATGTACCTAGCCAGGAGGGATGAGGCTTCGCCTCTCTGAAGTCTTTCTCATACTCTCGATAGACCACTTTCCTATAAGGGTGGCCAAACCTAAAGGAAGAAGAGCAACACAAAAGATGATTCCATACCAGTCTTAACAACCGCACTTTATATTTGAGACGCGTACTTCCTCACATGTGACGCTTCATTATGCATTGTAGGATGAAAAACACAAAAGCAAAGTCAAAAAATGTACAGACAATTTCTATAACACGAAGCTAGACGCGACTTCTGAGATTATCCTACACAAGATTAAACAAGAAAAGAAACTAAAGCAATAAGCCAAATTAAGATACTATGAAGTACTCATCCAGCCATCGTCCTACCGCTGTGAGTCGTTCCCAGAATAGTCCCAGTCTATCTCAACAGCTGCAATGTAATAGTGTCTCTCTCTCGGTCGACGTTGGTCTGCGTTGACCTGAAGGACAGTCAGGAGAACCAAGGCAGACAGGCGACGCCCCAGAGCAGCACGGACATCGAGCCTCATGTCTGGAATCAGACTCCAGACCTGTTCTCCAGGTAAACGAGCCGTGATCCGACGGAGCGCTCCAGACTCACTGATGCACAAACGCACTCGCTGGTTAAACGGCGTGTCCCAGGGCAATGACCTGGGACTGGCGCTTTCTGGGTTTCAGGGGCGCCTGCTAGAAACACAAAGGAGATGAGTTGAATATCGGTCTGCAGGTGAGTATGAACTCGAAAGAAACAGATTATAAGAAATATTCATATATTTACATAGTAGAGGTCTATGGTTGTTCTTTTAGACAAACTAGACAAACAGGACTACTACTCACCATGTGTACTAAACAATATAACTACTCACCATGTGTACTAAACAATATAACTACTCACCATGTGTACTAAACAGGACAACTACTCACCATGTGTACTAAACAGGACAACTACTCACCATGTGTACTAAACAATATAACTACTCACGATGTGCAATAACAAACGTATACTACTACTACATGCAAAGTGCTGGACAGTCTCTCTGCACTGTTTATCACTGTAGATTTGTGTTGCTTTCTTCTTCTATTACTTGTATTTGATGTTGTTACTAAACACCAGCCGGAGCTAATCCTAATCTCGTTGTGTAGCCACTACGAAAGGACAATAAAGGCTTTCTATTCTCGTCTGGGTCTTTGAGGGAAGCAGCGTGAGCCACACCCCGGACCAATAGGGGGCGGTAACGCCCCTTCGCAGAGGTGGCCAGCCGCCGTTAAAGCAGGAAGAAGAAGAAGAAGACGAAGACGGAGACGAAGAAGAAGAAGAAGAAGGCGGAAGCGGAAGCGGTTCAGTGCGCTTGCGCAGACTATTCAGGAAGTAGCATTTCGTTAGCAAACACTGTTTTACGGCTTAACAGAAAGAACCGGAGGAAGTGAGCTGGTTTTATTTTAACTCTTTAACTGTTAGATACAAGAAGCTTTGTCGCTCCACGTGAACGCGGAAACGACGCACGGCGGTCTCACGCACACGCGTCGTCTCTTGTCGGTGTCAGAATCCTGTTCGATGCCAACTTCCTCAAATTGCTTTCTTTGTCTGACCGGAGCTCCAACAATTAATAAATAGAATGAAAATGAGAACATCCCGAATCTTTACTAACCTCTGACCCCCCCCCCCCCCCCCCCATGATAGCTGCTATTCTTGTTCTACAAACCAGCCAGCTTCATAGACTCTAATGAAAATGTACATTACAGTTAATCATTGATGACCGTTATTAGTTCTTTGGAATAATCTGTCTTTAAATTTCAAACTTCGTTCTGGATGACCTTTGGATGACCTCTGGATGATCTCTGGGTGACCTCTATCACCTGCTGCTCATTTGCTTTTTCACAGTTGAGCATTTTTGGTCACCCGAAAGCATTAAATTCAAGTGACTTTGAGCATCGTTCTTCTGAATGCCACATATTTGCTATTTACTTCACACTGATCATAAATCATCTTTTAAGTGGTCTAACTGAGGACTGTTTTTATGTTTGTCATCAGAGGCGCTTGAGTCGCTCAAAGGGGTCGCCATGGCAACCCGGCGTTCCTGCCCAGGGCTCTATTCCCGCTCCTCCGCCTGCACCTTAGCGCTCGGCCTGGGCTTTGTAACTTTGGGAACTAGTCGTATCCTGCTGCTCAAGTTCTCTGCCAACAGCGGTGAGCCACACGTGGACTTCGTTTAACTCCATTCTGCGTCTATTCTTTTTATTTAACTCCATTCTGTGTCTTTATTCTTTTTATTTAACTCCATTCTTTGTCTTTATTATTTTTATTTAACTCCATTCTGTGTCTATTCTTTTTATTTAACTCCATTCTGTGTCTTTATTCTTTTTATTTAACTCCATTCTGTGTCTTTATTCTTTTTATTTAACTCCATTCTGTGTCTATTCTTTTTATTTAACTCCATTCTGTGTCTATTCTTTTTATTTAACTCCATTCTGTGTCTTTATTCTTTTTATTTAACTCCATTCTGTGTCTTTATTCTTTTTATTTAACTCATTCTGTGTCTTTATTCTTTTTATTTAACTCCATTCTGTGTCTATTCTTTTTATTTAACTCCATTCTGTGTCTTTATTCTTTTTATTTAACTCCATTCTGTGTCTATTCTTTTTATTTAACTCCATTCTGTGTCTTTATTCTTTTTATTTAACTCCATTCTGTGTCTTTATTCTTTTTATTTAACTCCATTCTGTGTCTTTATTCTTTTTATTTAACTCCATTCTGTGTCTATTCTTTTTATTTAACTCCATTCTGTGTCTTTATTCTTTTTATTTAACTCCATTCTGTGTCTATTCTTTTTATTTAACTCCATTCTGTGTCTTTATTCTTTTTATTTAACTCCATTCTGTGTCTTTATTCTTTTTATTTAACTCCATTCTGTGTCTTTATTCTTTTTATTTAACTCCATTCTGTGTTTATTCTTTTTATTTAACTCCATTCTGTGTCTTTATTATTTTTATTTAACTCCATTCTGTGTCTATTCTTTTTATTTAACTCCATTCTGTGTCTATTATTTTTATTTAACTCCATTCTGTGTCTTTATTCTTTTTATTTAACTCCATTCTGTGTCTTTATTCTTTTTATTTAACTCCATTCTGTGTCTATTCTTTTTATTTAACTCCATTCTGTGTCTTTATTCTTTTTATTTAACTCCATTCTGTGTCTATTATTTTTATTTAACTCCATTCTGTGTCTTTATTCTTTTTATTTAATTCCATTCTGTGTCTTTATTCTTTTTATTTAATTCCATTCTGTGTCTATTCTTTTTATTTAACTCCATTCTGTGTCTATTCTTTTTATTTAACTCCATTCTGTGTCTATTCTTTTTATTTAACTCCATTCTGTGTCTATTCTTTTTATTTAACTCCATTCTGTGTCTATTCTTTTTATTTAACTCCATTCTGTGTCTTTATTCTTTTTATTTAACTCCATTCTGTGTCTTTATTCTTTTTATTTAACTCCATTCTGTGTCTATTCTTTTTATTTAACTCCATTCTGTGTCTATTCTTTTTATTTAACTCCATTCTGTGTCTTTATTCTTTTTATTTAACTCCATTCTGTGTCTTTATTCTTTTTATTTAACTCCATTCTGTGTCTATTATTTTTATTTAACTCCATTCTGTGTCTTTATTCTTTTTATTTAACTCCATTCTGTGTCTATTATTTTTATTTAACTCCATTCTGTGTCTTTATTCTTTTTATTTAATTCCATTCTGTGTCTTTATTCTTTTTATTTAATTCCATTCTGTGTCTATTCTTTTTATTTAACTCCATTCTGTGTCTATTCTTTTTATTTAACTCCATTCTGTGTCTATTCTTTTTATTTAACTCCATTATGTGTCTATTCTTTTTATTTAACTCCATTCTGTGTCTTTATTCTTTTTATTTAACTCCATTCTGTGTCTTTATTCTTTTTATTTAACTCCATTCTGTGTCTATTCTTTTTATTTAACTCCATTCTGTGTCTTTATTCTTTTTATTTAATTCCATTCTGTGTCTTTATTCTTTTTATTTAACTCCATTCTGTGTCTATTCTTTTTATTTAACTCCATTCTGTGTCTTTATTCTTTTTATTTAACTCCATTCTGTGTCTTTATTCTTTTTATTTAACTCCATTCTGTGTCTTGTTGACTGTTTTATTTAACTCCATTCTGTGTCTTTATTCTTTTTATTTAACTCCATTCTGTGTCTTTATTCTTTTTATTTAACTCCATTCTGTGTCTTTATTCTTTTTATTTAACTCCATTCTGTGTCTATTCTTTTTATTTAACTCCATTCTGTGTCTTGTTGACTGTTTTATGCTCATTTTGCAGACGGAAAGTATGACTTTCTCCCTGCATCTGTCAATCTGCTTGCTGAGACACTCAAGCTGCTCTTCTGTCTGGTTGTGTCGGTCAGAGTCAGAGTCAAAGGTAATCGCAGGATTCAAGCGTCTATTAGAGTTTTTATAAATGAGATATATTTATTTGCTGTTTTTATTTCTTCCAGAGGGACGGGCGTGTCGAGAGCTGGGACGTTCCTCCAGCTCCTCTTTTCTAACGTCCCTTAAGTGGGCGGTTCCTGCGTTCCTTTACTTCCTGGACAACATTATCATCTTCTATGTGATGACCTACCTCCAGCCTGTTAGTTGACTATTATTATAGGATAAATATCATGTGCTTTTACAAAAAATACACGTCAGCAGCTATTCAACTCAATTGAAGCCAATCCATGTTGAAGAGGAATGTTTGTGAATAACTGTTTACATCATTGTTTTATTTATTTATATTTATATATATATAACGGTTTTATTTGTGACACTAAAGTTCCTCTTTCTGTTCTCAGGCGATGGCAGTGTTGTTCTCCAACTTCGTGATCCTGATCACAGCGGTGCTCTTCCGTGTTGTTCTGAAGTAAGAGCTTTCCTCGTCAATAAGGTGATGGGGGGGGGGGGGGGGGGGGGGGGGGGGGGCTGCCTTACGAGTGTGGCTGGAGATACAGGATGATGCAACAACTCTTATTCAGCGTTCTGTTTTATGATGTTTACATTTAGACTTGTCAAGCTGGGATCCTGGGATCCTGGGATTCCGGGATCCTGGGATCCAGGCTAATAGCATTGAAATGTGCTCTGCTTGTGAAGGCCAGGTTTAGGCAGCACTGTGTCGGTCAGGTGAATCTTGGAAAATGGTCCAGCTTTTCCAGAAGTGGACTAGATGCTCAAAGCCTGATCGAGTGAGCAGCCTCATATATTGCCAATATATGCAAAATGAGAACATTGCTTTGATCAAATCTATGCAAAAAAGTGACATTTATGTAGAATAACACCATCATTCATATTTAAATATTCTGCGTACTATACTTAGTACTTGAGCTCGTTCATCTTCACGAGTTGCTGTCCCCGTATCTAAGCTGAAAACTGAAAGTGCCCAAGCTTTGGCAGGGGCCGCCCCTGCACTGTGGAATAGCTTTTCATTTCACAAACTTATGGCAGAAGTATCCAAAGTAGAAGTTTCAATTGTGAACTGTAAATAGTGCAAATGTGAATATAACCTATAGCTAGAAATCAATTCTTGAACTGAAGCGATGGACTTTCTCAGAAGCCTTCTTATGAGAACAAGTGCAAAGCATTGAAGAAAACACAACTGAATATATTTTCAAAACACACACACACACACGTCATCGGTTTAACGTTGATAGTTAAGCTGAAAACACACTTTCCTGTTGCCATCCCTGAATCTTTATATAACATTTTCATTTCTCGCCGTCCCTTCAGGAGGCGTCTGTCCTGGGTTCAGTGGGCAGCTTTAGTGGTCCTTTTCCTGGCGATGGCTTCCTTGACAGCAGGAACTGGGGGTAAACAGAATGCTAGCGCTGTGCCCGGTCTTCACTCGAACCCCCTCTCTACCCCCTCCAACTCCTGCGTGTTTTATACGGAGCTGCTGGAGCAGATGAGGAACAGCAGGTACTGTGATGACTCCAGGAATGTGTTAACAGCTGATGAATGATATGAGACTCCTAGAATAATGTCTTTAGAATGACACTGTACCAAAATCTATATGTAGAAAAATAGACTTTAAACTTCAGCTATCTTTTACCCATAATGCAACTCAACTGCTGGCAGGTTAGTTGGAGTGTCGGGTTGCTTTTCTTTTTTTTTTTACTATTAATTGACGGTATAACTTCAAGCAGTGGTGTGGTAGGTATTTAAACTAAACCTACTAATGATGACCAAAGTGATGCCACTGAAAAGGTGATGCAGGTGATCAGATTCTCTTTCATTCTCGTGTCCTCTTCTTGTCCCACCACTGGGCCAGTGGATCGAGGCAGGTGTCCTTGCCTGGGCAGGCCTGGAGACACAAGATGATTGGGAAGCTTCGGTCTCTGGGTCTTGGTCACATCCTGCTCCTCCTCCAGTGCTTTATCTCTGCCATGGCTAATATCTACAATGAAAAGATACTCAAAGAAGGAGACCAACTTAGTGAAAGCATCTTCATCCAGAACAGTAAACTGTGAGCGAGGCGAGATGCCACACAGCCAGATGTACCGGTATGCCCTCCGTTCTTATGTTAATAATGTCGGCACGATTTTGCAGGTATGCATTCGGTGTGGTATTTAATGGTCTGACACTAGGACTTGGTAGTGAGGCTCGAGGACTCACCATGCACTGTGGCCTCCTCCATGGACATAACATCTACTCCCTGGCTCTTGTCCTTTTCACTGGTGAGTTAAAAGTGCATCAGTAACGATCCTAGCTTCAGTTGAACGCTCCCCTTGAGTCTGAACCACACGCCATTTTAGACCCCCTCTTGTTGAAGACCTATTTAGTGATATTGTGTTCATGTTTTAAGTGTGGGGTTAGAGATTGGTGTGGCTGGGACGGTGTGAAGTTTCAGTCGTGTGTGGGCAGTTTGCTTACCAGCCTTGTGTGGGAGGGGAGGATGGCGTCATCTACCTGCTGCAGAGAGCTCACCTGCATGGTGAGAGAGAAGATGCAGACGATGATAGTAGACTCACGGTGTCATCGGTTACGACTACCTGTCAGACAAGCCACAGGTTGACGAGGAGTAGGCAGAGGAGATGAAGAGGTGATGGGCAAGTTTGTTCAGGACAGGAACCCAGAAGGACAGACGGTGGTGGACTTTGTTGTTCAGGACAGGAACCCAGAAGGACAGATGCTGGTGGACTTTACCAAAATGATGGAGATAGCAGTAGTTAACACTTATTTCCAGAAGAGACTAGAACATAGGGTGACCTACAAGAGTGGAGGGAGGAGCACCAGGTGGACGACATCTTGTGTAGATGGAGCAATTTAAAGGAGGCTGTTGACTGTAAGGTCGTGGTAGGAGAGAGTGTAGCCAGCCAACATAGACTGGTGATGAGGAAGATGAAGAGGACAAAGTGGTGGAGGCTGAAGAACGAAGAGTGTTGTGTGGCTTTCAGGGACGAGGTGAGACAGGCTCTGGGTGGACAAGAGGGGCTTCCAGAAGACTTGAAGACAACAGCTAAGGTGATCAGGGAGACAGGTAGGAGGGGACTGGGTGTGTCTTCTGGAAGGAAAGGAGATAAGGAGACCTGGTGGTGGAACCTAGGTAAAAATCAGGACCCATGAAGCGGAGGCCTTTACAGACCACATCACTGCTGTGGATCGTAGCATTAAGTTCACCCCTGAAGATGTTAAGGACCACGCCCTGCCTTTCTTGGACTGTGCTGTACACCTTGAAATGGATGGAAACATCAGCATGGAGGTGTACAGAACCCCCCCCCACACCGACTAGTATCTTCTTTTTGTTTCCCACCACCCACTGAAGGACAAGTTAGGGGGCAGTGGAGAGAATACTTGAAGGATCTCCTCAATCCCACTACTATGTCTTCTATGGAGGAAGTAGAGACTGAGGTCTCAGAAATTGACTCGTCCACCATCCAAGCCGAAGCCACCAAGGTGGTTGCCCAGCTCCTCGGTGGCAGGGCACCAGGGGTGGTGGACTCTCTTGGTTGACACAGTACCTCTGGATTCGTAGATCGGGGTGTTGGTCCCCCTTTCAAGAAACTATAGTGGCTCGGACTCCTTAGCCTCTGGGGGAAAGTCTATTCCAGGGTACTGGAGAGGAGGATTAGATTGTTGAACCTCGGATTCAGGAGCAACGGGAGGTTTTCTGCCCGGTGTCGGATCACTGGGGGTGGTGTGGTAAAAATCAAACTACACCTTCTCTGCTACTAAATTTAAACAGACTGCCAAAGGGAGCGCATTGACATGCCTGTCCATCTGACCAGAGGCAATGGGGAACATTCGATCCACTTTCCTGAAATGGGGGGCTGAATTCAATGAAATTTAAGAGCTGCTTTGTCTGGGTACTTAAAGTGTTCATCTTAACACTTGCCAAGTTGTGTTGGGAATAAAAATAAATGTGCATTTGAAAAACCCATCTGTGTCTCCTCCTCAGCTGCTCTGGGTTTATCGGTGGCCTTCATCTTGAAATTCAGAGATAACATGTTCCATGTGATGACAGGCCAGATCACCACTCTTCTGGTCACTGCCATGTCACTCTTCCTCTTCGACTTCCGACCTTCTCTGGAGTTCTTCCTTCAAGCTCCCATGGTCCTGCTGGCCATCTTTATCTACAATGCTAGCCGGCCCAAAGACATGGAGTACAGCTTGCAGCTAGAAAATCTGAGAGTCATCAATGGAGAGGTGTTCGAGCGGTCCAGAGGGGTAGGAAGCAAACCAGAGTGAAAACAGCATTCAGACACGTCTGACCTTTAACTTAGTCATTTTAGTTCTTTCTGTTGGATTTTGGAAAAGCACCTGTTTTTGGATGAGGGAACTATTAAATTGAACAGGTCCTTGATCACTGTCCTGGAATTGGAAAACTCGTGTCCAACTTTCTAATACTTTCAGCTTGATTTTAAAAATATGTTTTCTTATTCAAAACTAATGGGAAAATGTGAACCAATAGAATAATAGAAAATATTATGAAAACCTTAGTGGCAGAAACGGTGTCACGCACAGCAAGCTAAAATCTAACTGACAGTACCAACTGTGATTCACACATCAATTGGACGCCAACCCCCCCCACCCCCCCCGGACTTTTTGTCCATTTCAGATATTCAATTCAAAATTCCCTCACAGGCAATCACCATCCTTGTCGACTTAAAATTTTGGTGAGGCGTGTCATTCTGGGTGAACTTTCAAAATCTCAAATTTTGGCACGAAAATTCGTTATTTGACCGTGTAATCCACGTTTAATTTATACACGACCCTTCAGACAGAAAATTCCAGAAAGTGTTGAACAAAACAGAGGGGATGTTTTGCAAGGGGGTTAAGAAAATCCAGACACTTCAGCACCAGATGTGTTCAAAATGGGCTGGAAGGGGTTAAAATCCTGAAATCCATGTCAAAGGTGATTTGGTGTAACCCAATATGAATCACCTCAAATATTTTGAGAATAAGTACAAATAGCAACAGGTGGAAATTTCAGTCGACCTGAAGGGTCATGGATGTAACATTTTGAAGGGCACCGCAAGGTTAACGATGCAGCAGAACAGCCTCCGGTAACATGCATCAGCTCACATGCTTGTGGAACAGGACGTGGAATTTGATGGACCCTGCATGCATTCTCATACTTTCATTCTCTTTCTTTGTGCTTTAGGACGGTGAAGAACTCGAGCTCCTGACCAAGCCCATGTCAGACAGCGAATCAGAGGAGTCTCTGTAGCTCGGTGGCTGCGTGACAGACGATCAGACAGCGAATCAGAGGAGTCTGTAGCACGGTGGCTGCGTGACAGACGATCAGACAGCGAATCAGAGGAGTCTGTAGCACGGTGGCTGCGTGACAGACGATCAGACAGCGAATCAGAGGAGTCTGTAGCTCGGTGGCTGCGTGACAGACGATCAGACAGCGAATCAGAGGAGTCTGTAGCACGGTGGCTGCGTGACAGACGATCAGACAGCGAATCAGAGGAGTCTGTAGCACGGTGGCTGCGTGACAGACGATCAGACAGCGAATCAGAGGAGTCTGTAGCACGGTGGCTGCGTGACAGACGATCAGACAGCGAATCAGAGGAGTCTGTAGCACGGTGGCTGCGTGACAGAAGATCAGACAGCGAATCAGAGGAGTCTGTAGCTCGGTGGCTGCGTGACAGACGATCAGACAGCGAATCAGAGGAGTCTGTAGCACGGTGGCTGCGTGACAGAAGATCAGACAGCGAATCAGAGGAGTCTGTAGCTCGGTGGCTGCGTGACAGACGAGTCCTTCCTCACTGTGCCACCATGTGCTTGTAGCCTCACAAGCAGTGTGGTTATAGAATCTATGAATAACCTCATCAATGTGATGAACTGTCTTCACTTGTCATTGGTTGTTGTGTTTATATATACTGTATATGCTGTCAATATGTATAGTGGAGAAACACCTATTCAAGTGCTGACAAGGAATTCTCCTCCGTTTGGACTTATCTTTATATATATATACGTATATATATATATACGTGTATATATATGTATATTGGCCATTCTTTGGTTGCTTGCATGGGATTGAAAATGGAACCCACAACATGCTTTCACACAATTTGCTGTCTTGGTGTTATGTAAAGAAAGTATTTATTCAACATTTCAAAATTTAAAGGATGTAATTTTAAACATTTATGTCACGGTTTTATGTTTTGGTTTGTGTTTCTGTGTTTTGCATTTGTTTCTCTTTGATCTTCTGTGTGGGCGTGGCCACGAGGGAGCCTGCAGTACACGAGGCGCACCTGTTGCTCATTACCGCCTGATGATGCCCTCGTTCCCCTGCTGGCCGTCGGTCGTGTGTTGTTCCAGCGCCCCCTCGTGGCCGTGCGCTCCAGGTCTGGGTTCCTTTCTCCGCCCGCTGCCCATCAGCTTGGTCAGTAATCATTCCGTGTATCTCGCTTTTCGTTCTTGGACGCCAGCCAGCCCAAACGTTGGTTTCGTTGTTGTCAGCAGAGTATTTTGGTTCCCACCTGCCCGTTGAATTACTGATTGCTCTTATTGCTGTTTGCTATTTATAGCAGGAAGTAAAGTGTTTAAACTTTGTGCTCAGGCTCGTTGGGCTCGCGACACCTGACATCTCAGGCATGTTTAGAAAGAAAGTAACTTTATTGTGTTTGCACAAGGGATTGGTTGAGAGTCATTACTTACCTGAATGACACCATCAAGAGGCGGACGATAAGTGAAGCGGTTGTACAGACAGAATATACAAGCTTCAGTCCAGGAAGCGGATCCTGAATAGGAGGTAGCTCATAAAGGGCTCGGTACCTTTGCCAGGTACAGTCTGTATGAATACATCACTACTACATCAACTCCTTCCTAAGTGATGGAACCCATTTCTGCGACCTTATTGACTCCCTGCCAAATCCAGCATCAAAACGTTGTCATTTCTGCATTAAAATAGCATCAAAGAAAAGCCGTTGCTGTCAGCGTAGCTTGATTAAATGCAATTACGTTGTTGTAATAAAAGGAAGCACGGTCTGTCGAACACTTAAAAAAAACTGGGGGGGGTTCTAGGGGTAGGTGTGTCATTGGGCACAAACTTCTTATTTTAGATTGCTTTACATGACGAAACAACCCACCTTAATGAAGTTGAATGGATTTCTGACACCTCTTTGGATTGTTTGGATTTTTTCTATTCATATTAAAGAGCCAGCAATTGTCCTCATCTGAGTCATTCTTGGAGCACTGGGAGAGATTAGAGTACAACGTCACTGACATCAAGCAAATCATAGTCCACTACTGCCAGTAAACAAATGTTTATTATAATATAGCACACTGAACTCTCTGAAGTAATGATGGACCCAACGGGGGCTGTTAGTACCCATAGCCCTGGCGGTAGCCATCTGGGTATCCATGTTCATAGCCGTAGCCACCGTACCCGTCCTCAGGGCAGCGCATGCCCAGCGACTGCTGGATAGTCATTTCCTGTCTGCGTAGCTGCATGGAGTCGACCAAGTCGTAGATGATGGCCATGGACCACATCGGGGAAGGATACCAAGACTTAACGTTGCCGTCTTTCCCTACGAGCAACATGGAGAAGTATTCTGGGCTGATTTGGAAGTAGTTCCTCATGTCCTTCACTAGGGCGCCTGACAGGCCCTCTCGCTCCACAGTAGCACTGCCTGGGGGGGGGGGGGGGGGGGTTAGGGTTAGGGATAACAGAGCAGAGTAAGCTTTTCCTTTGATGGTACATGGTGAAGTCAAAACCAGCAATGGGATCCTCAAGTTCAGTCGACTGGCACGACAAGGTAGTAACTGAGTATGTATATATATATATATATGTGTGTGTGTGTGTGTATATATATATATATACCGTTCGATACAGGGGTCTCGGTTGGGTCTGGGGACAAATTGCCCTCCGAGGGACAAATTCAATAAAAGTGAAGTGTAACTCCCAAGCTGGGTGCATGGCTCCAGTAGTGATCGGGGCAGTAACCCCCAAGCTGGGTGCATGGCTCCAGTAGTGATCGGGGCAGTAACCCCCAAGCTGGGTGAATGGCTCCAGTAGTGATAGGGGCAGTAACCCCCAAGCTGGGTGCATGGCTCCAGTAGTGATCGGGGCAGTAACCCCCAAGCTGGGTGCATGGCTCCAGTAGTGATCGGGGCAGTAACCCCCAAGCAGGGTGCATGGCTCCAGTAGTGATCGGGGCAGTAACCCTCAAGCTGGGTGAATGGCTCCAGTATGATCGGGGCACTAGGGGCAGTAACCCCCAAGCTGGGTGCATGGCTCCAGTAGTGATAGGGGCAGTAACCCCCAAGCTGGGTGCATGGCTCCAGTAGTGATCGGGGCAGTAACCCCCAAGCTGGGTGCATGGCTCCAGTAGTGATCGGGGCAGATGACAATTTGTATTTTTTATTTTTTACGCACTCTCTCTCTCAGGGTGTGGAAGTTATTACTTTTAGCCCAAAGTTATCCCATTTAAACCTGAACAATGAAATTGCCAGAAAAATATCGTTTTTGGAAAATAAGGTCTTAATTTAACCTTCAGACAAATAAACCCCAAAGTTTTAATACATTTGTATATATGTGCTTTACTTTGTATAATATTTGCTAAAAATAAAACAATTATCTGGAAAATACAGATACGTGTGTCTGATTGTGTACTTGAGGTTTTTCCGAAGAAAACAAAACTATCAAACTTATAATGTAGAAGTCTGAAAATCCTGAAAGGTCAAAGGTATTAAATATGAACACTCGGCTTTAAAGGGTTAACGGAGGGGAATTTTTTGGTGGGCTGAGGAACAAATGCCACCAGCAACATTATTTATGATTTATTACGACCCCTTCATTATCATATTAACAATTTCAATAGTAAACACAAAGTTCTTACCGTTGATGGGATAGAGTTCCAAGACTCCTCCCATATCCAGTGATTCTGTTCCGACCAACTTCAGAATTGCAATGTGCCTCAGACCTATGTTACCATGACAACAATGACATCATATATTAGAGGTCAAATGTCTTCCCGAAAAAGTTAAACATGACCACGGCATCAATATTAATAATCAATAATCCTCGGTCCTTCTGCTTATCGAAGCAGTTTAGTTCTTTAACCTTTATTAGACCAGGTAAATCAATTGAGAAGCTGATCTCATTCACACCTACGGTGTCCCTGCCCTGATGGTAGTGAGTGAACCGATCAATATCTTGCTTCCAGAGTGACTCACCAAGGTTGCAGGCCTGGCTGGCCAGGGAGTCCAGCTGCTGCTGGTAGGCCCATTCCTCATCAGTGGGCGTCGAGATGATGAACAGGCGGCGGCGCCAGCGGAACCTGAAACCACAGGAGACTCGTAAGCTCTGCTGTTAGACAAGTTACGTAACGACTGCGCGGCGTTTGTGATTACTGAGCCGATCAATAGATGCTTGTCGGGAATAGAACCAGCCGGAAGGGACCATTCAGGTTTTTGTCTTGTCTAAGACAATATCTGCACTTCCAAACGATTCAGTGTGGCGTTCTATTTAAGGGCGTGCCGATGAACCCCATCGGATCATAGAGGGTGGGGCCCGTCTCGATTCCAGAAAGGTTCTCCATGCGGCTGGACCCAGACATCAGAACCTCAGGATCTGCTAGGAGAACCTCGTTTGCTTCCACCTTGAACCAACGCCTGATGGACGGATAGACCCGACTGCACATGGCAGGTGTCTCTGCAGAGAGAGCCGTCATTCTCAATGTCTTCAAACTTCGATCACAGCGACCCTCCAGTGAGGAGATGGAAAACTCTCAGGTGCCGTGTCTTTCTGTCCAACCAGTATGAAACATGCAATATGAAAAACAAACGGTCCCTACCTGGAGAGGAAGTTCTCCAACGACCTGGGCTTGTCTTCGTTCTTACAGACGACCTCATCTTTCTTCTGCTGCTCCATTTCTCGGATACGGGAGGTGAAGGTGTCAATGTTGTCAAATACAGCCTTCATGGCAATGGGAACCTCATAGGACTGCTAGCACATAAAATACAATAAAATATGCTCGATAAAAACAGAATAATCAAATCAATATGTCTGGAAACAACGCAGACAACCTCAAATAGAATCCTGTTGCTCTGTCAGCAGCCAGGACCAGAGGAGACAACGTAAGACACTATCGCTTATGCTATTTATGCATTACATGCAGAGTACTGAGACTGAGTACTCTTACACTGAGTACACCTTCACACATTCTGATTCTGCAGCACAGCTTGTTCACCTCTTTCCACTTTCTGCCACACGTTGTCTCTATTATAGACACATCCCTCTCTCTCTCTCACTCTCTCTCTCAGAGAGGTGAACACTGGCCTCTTTGATGAATAAGTCCAAAAACAGCCTGGAAATGTACCCTGGCATGCAAACACACATCGAGTGGGCGAGCGCTGCGCTGCGTGTGTTAACGCCGTGTTTTAGCGGGGGCTAAAAGCTCGCTTCGCATTTATGGCTGGGGAGCCTCGAAGCGGAGAAAAGGTACCCTTAAAAGGCAACCGTTCATTTAGCAGTTCATCATGAAACAGGAAATGCTTGTGCAGACTGTTTCACGTTTGGCACTTTTTATTGGACGTGTTTATTTTTCTTTTACAATATGTAAAATATTATTTATTGTTAGTATAGCAAATTTTAAAAGGATTATAAAATTACATTTGGGGGCTATAAATGATGTCATCATAGTATTATAAACTGATCAGGCTCATGTTGAAGTGTGAGTGTCTGAAGCTGGCTGTCAGACATCCGTCCTTACCTTGACTCTCACGTCGTTGTCAGTGAGGACCATCAGGAAGTCATCGTGAGTCATGCTGAACGCTTTCCTCAGTTCTGTTATCAGGCCCTGGTTCACCAGGTCCTCTTGACGTAGACCTTTCATGGGCTTGTCTTTTTCTGAGCAAAATAGAGACAGTAGTCGGATAACATGAGGAACATTACAAATGATCATGTGTAGCATGTGTTATAAAGTATATTCAGCACGACCAACATGAAAGATATAATCCAGGAGGAAATGCCTGTCCTCACCTTGCTCTCACTACTACTACTACTACTGCTACTACTACTGCTGGACTTTGCATCGTCCTCCCCAACACCAGCCACTCTCATGTCCTCCCTCACAACGTCCATGTCTCTTCTCCTGGGTCGTCCTCTAGTCCTGTTCCCTGGCAGTTCCATCCTCAGCATCCTTCTACCGATATAGTCCCTGTCTCTCCTCTGGACATGTCCAATCGATTGAAGTCTGGTTTCTTTGACCTTATCTACAAGACGTCTAATCTTCACTGTCCCTCTTGTTGTCTCATTTCTAATCCTGTCCAACCTGGTCACTCCCAAGGAGAACCTCAGCATCTTCATCTCCTCCACTTCTAGCTCCGCCTCCTGTCTCTTCCTCAGAGACACTGTCTCCAAGCCGTCCATCATGGCTGTCCTCACCACCGTCTCTAAGCCGTCCATCATGGCTGTCCTCACCACTGTCTCTAAGCCGTCCATCATGGCTGTCCTCACCACTGTCTAAGCCGTCCATCATGGCTGTCCTCACCACTGTCTCCAAGCCGTCCATCATGGCTGTCCTCACCACTGTCTAAGCCGTCCATCATGGCTGTCCTCACCACTGTCTCCAAGCCGTCCATCATGGCTGTCCTCACCACTGTCTCTAAGCCGTCCATCATGGCTGTCCTCACCACTGTCTCTAAGCCGTCCATCATGGCTGTCCTCACCACTGTCTCTAAGCCGTCCATCATGGCTGTCCTCACCACTGTCTCTAAGCCGTCCATCATGGCTGTCCTCACCACTGTCTCCAAGCCGTCCATCATGGCTGTCCTCACCACTGTCTAAGCCGTCCATCATGGCTGTCCTCACCACTGTCTCCAAGCCGTCCATCATGGCTGTCCTCACCACTGTCTCTAAGCCGTCCATCATGGCTGTCCTCACCACTGTCTAAGCCGTCCATCATGGCTGTCCTCACCACTGTCTCCAAGCCGTCCATCATGGCTGTCCTCACCACTGTCTAAGCCGTCCATCATGGCTGTCCTCACCACTGTCTCCAAGCCGTCCATCATGGCTGTCCTCACCACTGTCTAAGCCGTCCATCATGGCTGTCCTCACCACTGTCTCCAAGCCGTCCATCATGGCTGTCCTCACCACCGTCTCTAAGCCGTCCATCATGGCTGTCCTCACCACTGTCTCTAAGCCGTCCATCATGGCTGTCCTCACCACTGTCTAAGCCGTCCATCATGGCTGTCCTCACCACTGTCTCCAAGCCGTCCATCATGGCTGTCCTCACCACTGTCTAAGCCGTCCATCATGGCTGTCCTCACCACTGTCTCCAAGCCGTCCATCATGGCTGTCCTCACCACTGTCTCTAAGCCGTCCATCATGGCTGTCCTCACCACTGTCTCTAAGCCGTCCATCATGGCTGTCCTCACCACTGTCTCTAAGCCGTCCATCATGGCTGTCCTCACCACTGTCTCTAAGCCGTCCATCATGGCTGTCCTCACCACTGTCTCCAAGCCGTCCATCATGGCTGTCCTCACCACTGTCTAAGCCGTCCATCATGGCTGTCCTCACCACTGTCTCCAAGCCGTCCATCATGGCTGTCCTCACCACTGTCTCTAAGCCGTCCATCATGGCTGTCCTCACCACTGTCTAAGCCGTCCATCATGGCTGTCCTCACCACTGTCTCCAAGCCGTCCATCATGGCTGTCCTCACCACTGTCTAAGCCGTCCATCATGGCTGTCCTCACCACTGTCTCCAAGCCGTCCATCATGGCTGTCCTCACCACTGTCTAAGCCGTCCATCATGGCTGTCCTCACCACTGTCTCCAAGCCGTCCATCATGGCTGTCCTCTCCACTGTCTCTAAGCCGTCCATCATGGCTGTCCTCACCACTGTCTCTGAGCCGTCCATCATGGCTGTCCTCACCACTGTCTCTAAGCCGTCCATCATGGCTGTCCTCACCACTGTCTAAGCCGTCCATCATGGCTGTCCTCACCACTGTCTCCAAGCCGTCCATCATGGCTGTCCTCTCCACTGTCTCTAAGCCGTCCATCATGGCTGTCCTCACCACTGTCTCTGAGCCGTCCATCATGGCTGTCCTCACCACTGTCTTGTAGACCTGTCCCTTCGTCCTATCACAGAGCACACCTGATACTTTCCTCCCCCCGTTCCAGCCTGCCTGCACACGATTCTTCACCTCCTTTCCACATTCTCTCCATCACTCTGCTCTGTTGACCCGAGGTACCTGAAGTCCTCTCCCTTCTTTACGTCTATTCCTTGTAGCTTCACTGTCCCCCCTGGGACCTTCTCATGTACACACATGCACTCTGTTTTACTCCTGCTCACCTTCATCCCTCTCTTTTCTAGAGCAGACCTCCACTTCTCTAGATTCTCCTCTACCTGCAGATCACAATGTCATCTGCAAACATCATATTCAGAGGAGCTTCGTGTATTTATGTAGAACCTCAGCACAGAATGTTGTCAACTGAGAAGAGGAGGGCAAAGCTCACTTAGACTTCCAATTCTTATCAACTATTCAGAGTAGATGATGCCTCAACAGCTGGGGGGAAATGTTTGACAGAGATGATTCATTTTCCCGACCAAATGTTTTTTATAGACTAGAACTGCTGCTGACGGGGACAACTTACCAAGCTGGTAATGGTCAATTTTCATGGTAGAGTTGGTTAAGGAGCCAAAAATAGTGATGATGGACACTTTCCGGATAGCCATTTCACACACTGTCTCCAAATATTCATCTCTTTGCTGAACATACATGCTGTTGTCCTCACTGGGGGACGTAATTATCTGGAGAGAAAAGTCAGAGTGTCATGTTTATGTAACAGAACACACACACACTGTTCTTCACGGGGCTAATACGCAGAGACTATTCACACTTTTGAGAGTGATTTGGACTGTGGGAGGAAGCTGAAACAGCCTGAGTCCACCTACACATTTGTGCAACCCCCACAGAAAGGCCCCAGGTGCAGTTATGGTGATGCAATATATTGCTATGTGCAGTTTCATAACTAAACTTCATTGGAAATTCAGAACACAAGATGCTCAGAATTAATTTATCTTAACGTTAACAATGCTGCAAGACATCGCTGCTATATCTGTTGCTAGGAGCTTCCTGTCTCCTGGCTAATTAATGTCAGCTGCATGTAATCTGGTGATGGGGAAGTATATAGATAAACACAGTACCTTATAAATTCACATTAACACTGATTTAGAAACACTACGGATCCAGAAAACGTAATGGAATAGTTTGACATCTTGGGACATTAGATTAGTGGGAAATGTGAAGCTACAATCAGTGTTCCATTAGCAAGTCAAATGGAAGGCTAGATAGTAAAGTGGGAGAGAAGGATCTGTCCAGGCTGGACAGACAGGGAGACAGAGACATGAAGGATGTCCAGCGTGTTAGAGTTGTAGGGTTGTACCAAACCCTCTTCCGGTTCTTGTTCTCCGTAGTGGGTGCGTAGTCAATGAGGAGAATGTTGGTTAAGATTAAGACATTTATATAATTAACAGATCAGTACAATTAGCTCGGATATCAGCGCTGAGATTCGATCCTGTTCCGTGTGTTTGTCTCTGCACTGTCCGAACAAAAGGGCCGTCCTCTGCTTCTGTGTCTACATATGTCCGTGAGTCCGGCCCCTGAAGGGGTGGGGGTTGCGCCCCAGCCAATCTTAACCCCTGTTGGTCAGCGTCATTATGTGTCGTCACCAAATGAGACGTTCATGTAAATCAGTCATAATACCAAACTAAATGTGGTGCATTCCTGTTGTGGTGTCGGCGTGCAATTACGTTGTGGAATCCCATCTAATAAGGAAATTCCCTACAGAGTGATGAATGGTAGCGATGGGAACGTGATGACAGAGGCCAGTAGTGTGTAGGAAGATGGTAGAAGTATTTAGAGGAATTAATGAATGAGGAAAATGAGAGAGAACAAAGGGAGTAGAGGAACCTGTTGTGGACCAGGAAGTGACAACGATTAAGAGGATGAAGAATGGGAAGACGGTTGGACCGGAGGACATACCTGTGGAGGTATGGAAGTGTCTAGGAGAGGTAGCTGTAGAGCTTATAACGGGGTAGTTTAATACAATCCTAGAGGGGAAGAAGATGCCAGAGGAACAGAGGAGAAGTGTTCTGGTGCGCATCTTCAAGAAGAAGGGAGACTATAGGGGGATAAAGCTGATGAGTCACATGATGAAGTTATGGAACAAGGTGGTTGAGACTCGATGAAGGACAGAAGTGAGTATTAGCGAGCAGCAGTATGGCTTTATACTCAGGAAGAGTACCACAGAAGCAATGTTAGCGTTGAGGCTAGCAATGGAGAAGTACATGGGAGGTCAGAAGGAGCTGCATTGTGTCTTTGTAGATCTAGAGAAAGCCTAGGACAGGGTGTCCAGAGAGGACCTGTAGTACTGCATGAGGAAGTCTGGAGTGGCAGAGAACTTACAAGTAGGCGCCTCTTGTTTTCAAAGTAGTCCAAAAAGGAGGCCAGAGATCCCTTTGGAGGCAATGTAGGCTTCTTGGTAGTCTTTGGGAATTCTTCTTTTTCAGGATTCTTTGATGGCTTTTTTCCATTTTTCTTTCCCCCAATCTTCTTCTCTTTTCCAAACTTTCCTCCTCTTCTCTCCGTTTTCTTTGGTGATTTGTCATTCTTCTTCTTCTTCTTGTCATGTCTATCGCGCGTGGCCTTTAGTTTCTTAGTGGGATTAATGCCAGTGAAGGTTTCTGTGTCCTCGGGATCCCTGACTGTTGGAATACTGTGTTCATAATTGTCTTCATGCTCATTTTTCAAGACCTGGAAAGTTAAAAATATGTTATTAATATAGTGAGTAATTGTTCATAGTATTAATATGTCACAACAAATTTACATAACTTAGAAATGAATGTTTTTCGTGTTTAAAAACTCAGTATTTCTAAAATCGTTCCTGGCAGGGGGGCAGGCAAACGCCTTCCACTCCACCTGCTCGGTCAAAGTCTTCAAGTCACTGAAGCGGGATGGAAACAAGCAAAAAGAAGCAGTAACCCGACCCTGACTGTGAAAAGCTCATAAAATACAGTCCGATTACGTGGGCAAAGAAGCATGCACTCCCCTTCGAGCTGGATAATATAATGGATGGGACCATCGTGGACCTTCACCACGATGACTTCTTAGAAGCCAAAGAACTTGAATGGCCCAAAGTCTCAGACGGGACATCCTGCATGACCTCCACAGAGGTCACCGAGGTATTGTTTCAGTGCAGGGCAGCGACTCACTGCTTCACCTGATGGCCAGGACTGTCAGCTCACACAAGAAATGCCAAACATGGTCACAGCACTGGAGAACGCCCAGTGGATTCCAGTGGCTCCCAGTGGTTTCCAGTGGCTCCGGTGGATTCCATTGGACTTCAGAGGGAAAAGATCAAGCCAAACGCTGGATACGGACTTGTTTTTCCGGGAGAGGAAGGCGTACCTTTTGGAGTGGATTATTTTTCTTCGGACAAGAAGTCAAAAAGATGCACGTAGTCTTTCTCCTACGGCAGATCTACTCATGGAACCTACGACTCACCTCAGGTCCCCTCGTGTGTTCGAATTCAGAAAATCTGTTCAACTGCCGACACTTTTTAAACTCCATTGTTTTGTTTGAAAACCGAGTCTTTCGAGAACCAAGGTTCCACTGTAGTACCATATGCTCCATCAAACGTTTTGCTGTAGACTCCCCTATAACCCCCCCATTAATTCTGGCACCCCAGTCTCTGCTAGTTTGTGTGAACGGTGTCTCTACTGGCAGAATTAAGTTGTTAAATCTCAAATACATGCTATCATGTGTTTTAGTTTTAATCGTTGATAGATTTGCCCAACTTTACGTTAACACGTTTCGTAGAGGCTTGAATATAATTGCTAGTTTGGGGGGGGGATTACACCCTGCTTTCACAAGACCAGCATCTAGGAACTCTATGTTGCACAGCATGAGGAAATCCCTGGTCACACAAAATCTTTACTGGTCACAATTCAAGAGAATAAAAAAGAGAGTTTTAATTCACGTACGGAGAGAAACAAAATGGAGCAGAGACAAAAGTCTAAAGTGTATCTGTCAAAAGTCTGATCCGCATAGACTTAGCATGAAGATGAATCAAGTTACTCTGCGTGAACAAACATGAATTACCTTCTCTTCCCCATTTGTCTTCCTGGCTGGTTTGATCCTGGGTGGTTTATGTGTGCTGGGAACCAGTTTGCGGATGTGTGGATCTTTGCTGTCCTTGTCCGTGCGGTTACCTCCAGGTGGGGTAGTTTTGGGCAGATACCTGTCCCTTTCTCTGTGGTTATAGTAGTGAGGGTCAACAGTGGTTCTTGGCGCTGTGGTGGTGCCTCTGGTTGCTCTCTGAGTACTTGTAGTGGTGGGTGGCTTTGTCGGGGTAGTGGTGGGTTTGGTTATAGTTGTGATGGCAGTAATGGGCTGCATTGTCGTTGTGGGCGTGGCTTTGGTAGGTATGGTTGCTGTGGGTTTTCTTGGAACCTTGTTGCTTGCTTTTCTTTCAATAGTGGGAGGTACTGGTCCATAAATCAGAGACATGGAATAGAGAAATATATTTTCATCTTTTGTTATTTTGACCAAGGTGCCCAGTAGGTAACGGCTGCGATCACCTAATGGACATACGTGTGACTGGGTGAGGGTTAGGGTTAGTGGTTACTGGGTTAGTAGTTACTGGGTTAGTTGTCACTGGGCTAGGGGTTACTGGGTTAGTGGTTAGGGTTAGTGGTTACTGGGTTAGTGGTTACTGGGTTAGTAGTTACTGGGTTAGTTGTCACTGGGCTAGGGGTTACTGGGTTAGTGGTTAGGGTTAGTGGTTACTGGGTTAGTGGTTACTGTGTTAGTTGTCACTGGGCTAGGGTTATGGGTTACTGGGGTTAGGGTTAGTGGTTAGGGTTCGTGGTCACTGGGTTAGTGGTTACTGGGTTAGTTGTCACTGGGTTAGGGTTAGGGGTTACTGGGTTAGGGTTTAGGGTTAGTGGTTAGGGTTAGTGGTCACAGGGTTAGTGGTTACTGGGTTAGTTGTCACTGGGTTAGGGTTAGGGGTTACTGGGTTAGGGTTTAGGGTTAGTGGTTAGGGTTAGTGGTCACAGGGTTAGTGGTTACTGGGTTAGGGTTTAGGGTTAGTGGTTAGGGTTCGTGGTCACTGGGTTAGTGGTTACTGGGTTAGTTGTCACTGGGTTAGGGTTAGGGGTTACTGGGTTAGGGTTTAGGGTTAGTGGTTAGGGTTAGTGGTCACAGGGTTAGTGGTTACTGGGTTAGGGGTTACTGGGTTAGTTGTCACTGGGCTAGGGTTAGGGGTTACTGGGTTAGGGTTTAGGGTTAGTGGTTACTGGGTTAGGGGTTACTGGGTTAGGGTTTAGGGTTAGTGGTTACTGGGTTAGGGGTTACTGGGTTAGGGTTTAGGGTTAGTGGTTACTGGGTTAGTTGTCACTGGGTTAGGGGTTACTGGGTTAGTGGTTACTGTGTTAGTTGTCACTGGGCTAGGGTTATGGGTTACTGGGGTAGTGGTTAGGGTTAGTGGTTAGGGTTCGTGGTCACTGGGTTAGTGGTTACTGGGTTAGTTGTCACTGGGTTAGGGGTTACTGGGTTAGGGTTTAGGGTTAGTGGTTAGGGTTAGTGGTCACAGGGTTAGTGGTTACTGGGTTAGTTGTCACTGGGTTAGGGTTAGTGGTTACTGGGTTAGGGTTAGTGGTTAGGGTTAGTGGTCACAGGGTTAGTGGTTACTGGGTTAGGGTTTAGGGTTAGTGGTTAGGGTTCGTGGTCACTGGGTTAGTGGTTACTGGGTTAGTTGTCACTGGGTTAGGGTTAGGGGTTACTGGGTTAGGGTTTAGGGTTAGTGGGTTAGGGGTTACTGGGTTAGGGTTTAGGGTTAGTGGTTACTGGGTTAGTTGTCACTGGGTTAGGGGTTACTGGGTTAGGGTTTAGGGTTAGTGGTTACTGGGTTAGTTGTCACTGGGTTAGGGGTTACTGGGTTAGGGTTTAGGGTTAGTGGTTACTGGGTTAGGGGTTACTGGGTTAGTGGTTTAGGGTTAGTGGTTACTGGGTTAGTTGTCACTGGGTTAGGGGTTAGTGGTTTAGGGTTAGTGGTTACTGGGTTAGTTGTCACTGGGTTAGGGGTCAGTGGTTTAGGGTTAGTGGTTACTGGGGTCAAGAACACTTTGAACAGTCAGTTAGATGCTGAAGCTGCAAGAAGAATCTGATAGTTTAGTCAACTTCAACTACAGTATATTAAACCAGTTAGCCTCAATTTATCAAACTGAACAATGGAGAGGAAAGCGGTAGCTTTAATTGATTGTTTTCAGTGATTTTTGATGGGAAAAATGTATTTGGCATACGAGTGTTTGAGTTATGAGCTCAGTCCAGGAACGAGTTATACTCGTATGTCAAGGTACTGCTGTATTATTGTCAATACAGTATTTTTGCTACCTTTCTTTGGATCCATGACTAAGGGCTAAAGACGACAAAAACAACCTGAACCTACTCAGGTAGTCTCCGCCTTTGTTCAAGTTTCCGGTTCGCCTCGGCTCCACTCGTCTGTTCGAACGGCGAGAATCTGTTCGTCTTCCGAGGCATTTTAAACTAAATTATTTTGTTTGAAAACCGAGTCGTTCGAGAACCGAGGTTCCACTGTTCTCTTCCCGTCAGGCTTTCACCTCCTCGTGGGTTCCCCTGAAAGATTCCTCATCAGTTTACTTTTCATTTTGACTCTGTTTTTTCCTAATGCACGTTTTCATAGAGTTCAAACCTTTAGTCATTGTTCGTATTTGTTTTCATCCATCGACTATGAGTATTATGTGAGTGTAGGTATATTCACCTGTGAATGTGCCCTCCTCCACCTGGCCTTCAACACCAGCTCGTTTACATTTTTGGACAAATCCTTTCTGTCTGAGCTTCTCCAGCTTCCTCATCGGTGATTGGTCGATCACTTCATACACGGCCTCCAGCCTCACCGGGTAAGGGTACCTTTCTTCCACCTGCAGCGTTTTCCTCAATAGCACCATTCCAAACTTATCTGTGGATAACAACATCACCGATCAGGTATCAAACTGCTTCTGGTACATTTATCAGCTGCTCATTGCAGATTGAATTGACTTGTAGCTCTATCTGGTGGCCTCACAAAATGAAAGTGGACTTGTGGAACCTTCCCAATGAGATAAATACTGTATTTCTACTCCGTATAGATGCAGAGGAATGCTCTAATATCAGATGTGTTAAAAACATCAGCCACAGTAAATACAAATTACTGACTGGTACTTGGCTTACCACGGCCCGGTGGCGCAGTGGTAAGCACTGTTGCCTCGCAGCGAGACGGTCGCAGGTTCGTCTCCATTCTGGCCATTCTGTGAGGAGTTTGCATGTTCTCCCCGTGTCTGCGTGGGTTCTAACCCTAACCCTACATCCAGTACAATGAGTACACAGTACCCTGTAGGCCTACATCCAGTACAATGAGTACACAGTACCCGGTAGCCCCCCCTTACCTTTCTCCAGTTTCAGGAAGCTCATGAGTCTGGGAATGAGCGCCGTGTCCAGGGGCTCCTCTCTCACCCTCCCCAGCGGGGTGACCCTCCTCACCTTGCCCCCCAGCGCCCCCTCCTGGTGGAACATGACTATCTGCTGGACATGTCTCTCTGCGAGCTCGCAGTAGACTTCGGGCTTCATGAGGGACATCATGAGTCGGTAATAACCGTCGGACTCGTGCGGCGCCGCGATCACGAGGACGCGATTCTTCCCTGCGAAACTAGCGAGGAGGTTTGGGGACCCGGCGCTGCTGGGCATCCTGGCGACGCGCGCCCTCCCCGCGGGGGCGCCCCCGTCCTGCAGGGGCGCGTCAATATCTCCGGACACCCTCCTGCCTGTTCTCTGATCGGACAAAGTCCCAGTTCTGGTGGAAACAGCCTCGTCCGCGTGTACGTCACCCCGCTGCGTGAAGCCACGCACCGAGATTGACGACGCAGAGCCAGGGCGCACACGTCCCGCAACGCGCCGTCCCGCAATCGAGCCCAACGGGGCGCGTCTGTGCGGTTGCCGGCGGGCTTGTGGCTCGGCTTGTCCTGTCCAGGCCAGCAGGCAAAGCAGCGCCACGCGGAGGACAAAGACCGCCTGCATCCTGGGGACACGGGAGACAAAGACCCGGATCCAGAGGTGCAGCCGATGGGTTCCAGATGTAAGCCTCTCACGGCGTGCCTCCTGCTGGTGCCTTCACTGACCCTTGTTTATTCTGGGATGGATCCGGAAACGTTATTCCTCAGTCCTCCAGAAACAGATATTAGAGTCAAAGTGATCGATCAGGACCCGATTAGGAATTCCTTCCTCCACGTCCGCTTTGAGTTTAGTTCCCCTCTTCAGGAAAACGCGCCTCAGCTTCAGCTTGTCTTCCTGGCAGGACTGAGCGATGGGGGCTGTCCTCCCTAAACCTGCCCCGGGACCTGCCCCGGGACCTGCCCCGGGACCTGCCCCGGGACCTGCCGTCCCGCTGGACAGATCATTACCGGGGAGACAACATACCGGGGGGGGGGGGGGGGGGGGAGACACTCTGTCTTTGCCCCCCATCATTGTGGTAAACTCCAGAACAAATACTTCTGGGTCTGATTGAAGTAACTGTCTTTGCTCTTTTATCATGTACTCACTGGAAGAGTACAATATTACTCTGTATGTACTCACTGGAAGAGTACTATATTGTTCTGTATGTATGTACTCACTGAAAGAGTACAATATTACTCTGTACTCACTGGAAGACTACTATATTACTCTGTATGTATGTACTCACTGGAAGAGTACTATGTTACTCTGTATGTATGTACTCACTGGAAGAGTACAATATTACTCTGTACTCACTGGAAGAGTACAATATTACTCTGTATGTACTCACTGGAAGAGTAAAATATAACATTGTGTGTACTGCTGCTACTATGCCTATTTTGTAGTTATTTTCCTCCTGTGCAAATATTGTGTGAAATATCCAAATATTTTTACATGATTGTGCATGTCTGGATGTAATAATAATAATAATAATAATAAATAATAATAATAATACATTTTATTTGTATAGCGCTTTTCTTAGGACTCAAAGACGCTTTACAGTGTACATAGTAAAAACAATAAAATGAAACAAAAAATACAAACAATAAAAATGTGAACACGGATATAGAATCAATAAAATTCAAACAGAAAAATAATACATTAAAAGTGAACACGGTTTAAGCAGTCAATAAAATTTCAACAGTGCAATTATAAAGTAAAAGCAATGTTAAACAGATACGTTTTAAGATCTTTTTTAAATGAATTTAGATCCGGGCATGCTCGTAGCAGTTGTGGGAGTGTGTTCCAAAGTGTGGGTGCAGCAATGGAGAAGGCTCTGTCACCCCAGGTTCGGAGCTTGGTCCTACAGGGGAGGGAGAGGAGGTTAGCGTCTGCGGAGCGGAGGGAACAAGATGGGGTGTGATGGTGGAGCAGATCTGTGAGGTAGGGGGGGGGCAGATTATGGAGAGCTTTGAAAGTGATGAGGAGGACTTTGAACTGTATGCGTTGGGGGACCGGGAGCCAATGAAGGTTTTTAAGATGTGATCTGTTTGTAATAGATATCCTTTTCAGTCCTTGGTAAAGTGATGTTAAAATGTAATAAATACTGCATGCAAGGGTACCAATAGTACCTTTGTGTAGTTTATGCTGTCTGAATTAACAAATGTAATTGAACTTGTCACTATGTATTTATTTTACTGTGGCTAATGTTTAATGCTGCACATTTCTCAAAATGGATGTGAAGAAATACAGTGAATATCAGCACAATAAAACAGATAGTAATTAGAAATATCCATCAAATACCCCAGTATTCACATGAGAGCAGTAACATATGAGAGTAATACACCAGTATTCACATGAGAGCAGTCACGTATGAGAGTAATACACCAGTATTCACATGAGAGCAGTAACGTATGAGAGTAATACACCAGTATTCACATGAGAGCAGTAACGTAGGAGAGTAATACACCAGTATTCACATGAGAGCAGTAACGTATGAGAGTAATACACCAGTATTCACATGAGAGCAGTAACGTATGAGAGTACTACACCAGTATTCACATGAGAGCAGTAACGTATGAGAGTAATACACCAGTATTCACATGAGAGCAGTAACGTATGAGAGTACTACACCAGTATTCACATGAGAGCAGTAACGTATGAGAGTAATACACCAGTATTCACATGAGAGCAGTAATGTAGGAGAGTAATACACCAGTATTCACATGAGAGCAGTAATGTATGAGAGTAATACACCAGTATTCACATGAGAGCAGTAACGTAGGAGAGTAATACACCAGTATTCACATGAGAGCAGTAACGTATGAGAGTACTACACCAGTATTCACATGAGAGCAGTCACGTATGAGAGTACTACACCAGTATTCACATGAGAGCAGTAACGTATGAGAGTACTACACCAGTATTCACATGAGAGCAGTAACGTATGAGAGTACTACACCAGTATTCACATGAGTGCAGTAACGTATGAGAGTACTACACCAGTATTCACATGAGAGCAGTAACGTATGAGAGTACTACACCAGTATTCACATGAGAGCAGTAACGTATGAGAGTACTACACCAGTATTCACATGAGAGCAGTAACGTATGAGAGTACTACACCAGTATTCACATGAGAGCAGTAACGTATGAGAGTAATACACCAGTATTCACATGAGAGCAGTAACGTATGAGAGTACTACACCAGTATTCACATGAGTGCAGTAACGTATGAGAGTACTACACCAGTATTCACATGAGAGCAGTAACGTATGAGAGTACTACACCAGTATTCACATGAGAGCAGTCACGTATGAGAGTACTACACCAGTATTCACATGAGAGCAGTAACGTATGAGAGTACTACACCAGTATTCACATGAGAGCAGTAACGTATGAGAGTACTACACCAGTATTCACATGAGAGCAGTAACGTATGAGAGTACTACACCAGTATTCACATGAGAGCAGTCACGTATGAGAGTACTACACCAGTATTCACATGAGAGCAGTAACGTATGAGAGTACTACACCAGTATTCACATGAGAGCAGTCACGTAGGAGAGTACTCGAGGCGCTTTGCAGGTTTACCTCCCATAGATTATTCATAACGTGAGTTAAACATCTCATCTCATCTCATCTCATCTCATTGTGTACCCGCTATGAGAATAAAGGCTTTCTATTGATCCGTCCTTCCGTGCGCTCTCTGCGCGTCGGCGCGTACAGTTCAAGTCGCCGTGTTACGTTGCTAAGTATCTCAGCGACCCATTGGTCGATGTGGATGATCGACACCTCTATCGACCAGTCAGAGTCAAGGGAATCAAGGGGCAGCTCCCAAATTCACCTTAGCAACGCCAATGACGGTCCAGAAGTAAGTCGATACAAAGATGGCATGTTGCGTCAAGAGAAGTCCGTCCACTCTGGAACCCCGTCCTCGTTCGCGGAGGAACCGGGACCTTCTCTGGAACCCCGTCCTCGTTCGCGGAAGAACCGGGACCTTCGGCATTCGTTTCGAACTAACGGATAGACGCTAGCAGCGTTTTCCAGATCTGCAATATACGTTTGGCCACAAAGCAGCAAAGGTAAGACGCACTTTATGATTTAGTGGAGGCTATTTCTGCTACTCTTTGGCTGCTACTTTGCCGAGTTTTCGTCGCACAGTGATGACGCAGCCCTCTGCGTAATCAGCGGAGTCTCATCTTCCATATAATTGCTTGTTATTTGAGTTATGCTTCGTTTGGTCGGGGCCTTTAGCTGAGATTCTCCCCGTCATTCTGAGATGCTACAAGTTAGCATTGGTGCTTCTGAGCGCGTGCGTTGATCGTCTGGACTGCACGCATCTCACGCATCTCACGCATCTCACGCAGACCACAGGTCCTCTCTGGGCACCCTGTCCTAGGCTTTCTCTAGATCTACAAAGACACAATGCAGCTCCTTCTGACCTCCCATGTACTTCTCCATTGCTAGCCTCAACGCTAACATTGCTTCTGTGGTACTCTTCCTGAGTATAAAGCCATACTGCTGCTCGCTAATACTCACTTCTGTCCTTCATCGAGTCTCGACCACCTTGTTCCATAACTTCATCATGTGACTCATCAGCTTTATCCCCCTATGGTCTCCCTTCTTCTTGAAGATGCGCACCAGAACACTTCCCCTCTGTTCCTCTGGCATCTTCTTCCATCTTCCTTTCACTACTGGTCTCTGTTTGACCTTTGACCTCTACCCTTCATCACTCTAACATGCTGAACATCCTTCCCGTCTCTGTCTCCCTGTCTGTCCAGCCTGTACAGATCCTTCTCTCCGTCTTTACTATCTAATCTTCATACAGGTCATCATATGACCTCTGTTTCACCTTTGACCTCTACCTTTGCCTTGCGTCTCCTCTCCCTGTACTCTTGTTTACTCTCTTCTGTCCTCTCAATGTCCCACTTCTTCTTAGCGAACCTCTTTTCCTGTCTACACTTCTGCACTTCCTGGTCCCACCACCAGGTCTCCTTATCTCCTTTCCTTCCAGAAGACACCCAGTCCTCTCCTACCTGTCTCCCTGACCAGCTTAGCTGCTGTAGTCCAGTCTTCTGGAAGCCTCTCTTGTCCACCCAGAGCCTGTCTCACCTCTTCGTTCTTCAGCCTCCACCACTTTGTCCTCTTCCTCTTCCTCTTCCTCACCACCAGCCCAGGCTGGCTGCTCCACTCTCTCCTGCCTGCCTCCTTTAAACCGGTTTGCTCCCCCTACAGTGTACCTTAGAGAGGGACTCTCTGTAGACATTGCCCGGTGAGCTAATGTATAAACTACACTTTAGATTTCACCGGCATTGTGGCACAGAGAACAGGTATTGGAACAGCACAATAAATTGAATTTCGCGCGCGCGCGTGTGTGTGTGTGTGTGTGTGTGCGCGCGTGCATGCTAAATCCCACACACGCCTTGCAGTGGGTGGGAGCAGAGAAACTTTCCAGTTGGAACTGCCTTCATGGATCCTCCTCAGCTGCAGAAAGCACTGAGACGAAGAGCGAGGTGTAAAATGATTCTTTATTTCCAGCTGAAGGCAGAGCATCTTGTAGAGAGCAGAAAACGACCCCCCCCCCCCCCCAAAGGGGAGGGGTGAGTGAGAAGGGGGCCAAGACAGGACGGCACAGATGAGAACAAGCATGCAGCAAACAAAGCGTGTTGACTGAGGACCATGTGCTCAGGTAGGTATAACACATGGTTATAACACATGGATAGATTGTTATTACCGCTATCGCTATAGACTTAAGAGCGTTTGATCAGCTTTTGGTGTGTGTATTTTAACTGGCTGTCGTTTGCTTTGTTTGATGATGTTATTGTGAATGGAGGTTCTACTGAGAACAAAGTTAACTTCGGTTCTGCTGCAGAAAACGAGCTGGAACTTCACATGAGCAGACAGACGTGTTTATTTTGTCACTGCGGGTCACGCGAAGCACACAGGAAACCAGATCGCGTGTGTGTTGGCGTGCGTGCTGGATGGCGGTGGGTGGGAGGGTAAAAGGGAGCGCTATTTGGCAGTGCACGTGAGCGCGTGGGTGGTTGTGTGGGTGTCAGGGTGAGTGGGTGCAGAGTTCTCCTTGAGTGAGAGCACGTGTGTGTGTGTGTGTGTGTGTGTGTAAAAATATGAAAACTGTGTGTGCGATGGTAACGTGTGTGTTTCCAAGTCCACATGAGCACCTTTGCATCAAAAGATGCAGGGAATAGTATAAATAGGAATAAAATAAATTCTCCACTCACACACACACTCTCACTCACACTCACACATACACACTCTCACTCACACACACACACTCACACACACACTTTTGGGTGCATTCCTGACAGAGTTTGAATGGTGGGTTGGACGTAGCAAAATTCAGCTGAATCGTGAGGACAAAAGCCAGGGGGGGGGGACATTTAAGAGGTTTAAAGTCTGCATGGCGCTCGGCGTGAGGGAGGAAACGCACGCACACACACACGCATGTACAGCTGTGGCTCCAGCAGACTGTTCAGTCTGGAACAGGGGAATTCCCAGGGAGGAGACAGTGAACACACACACACACACACACACACTGCACCTCTGCCTTAATACACACAGCTGGACACAACTGCTCGTATGTTTGGAGACAACATACGAGCAGTTTTAAAACACTGGTGGATGTATTGTATGTTTCCAATATACCAGTGACTTCATTGATCAACGATTGATTTCTGCGTTGACTTGAAACCAGTATTATCTTAATGGCTGCGTTAAAGTGACATTTATAACTCTCAAAGAAGACAGAGTAGAGTCAGACGGGACTAGAAAGCAGTAAATGGACATTGGATGTCTTTGTTGCCTTGGTTACCCCCTCTGTCCCAGGTTGACCACAAATCAATATGGCTCAGTCCAAATTGAGACTAGTCCCAATTGCTTGGGTCACTACATGTCCCACACCGGCACTGAACAGAACACGGGGATTCATCAGCGTACGACTTCACGTGGAGCGTGAACAGAACACGGGGATTCATCAGCGTACGACTTCACGTGGAGCGTGAACAGAACACGGGGATTCATCAGCGTACGACTTCACGTGGAGCGTGAACAGAACACGGGGATTCATCAGCGTACGACTTCACGTGGAGCGTGAACAGAACACGGGGATTTATTGACAAATGGGGACGCTGTCCTGCAGCATCTGTTGGAGACACAAATGAGGGACGCTGTCCTGCAGCATCTGTTTGAGACACAAATGAGGGACGCTGTCTTGCAGCATCTGTTGGAGACACAAATGAGGGATGCTGTCCTGCAGCATCTGTTTGAGACACAAATGAGGGACGCTGTCCTGCAGCATCTGTTGGAGACACAAATGAGGGACGCTGTCCTGCAACATCTGTTTGAGACACAAATGAGGGACGCTGTCCTGCAGCATCTGTTGGAGACACAAATGAGGGATGCTGTCCTGCAGCATCTGTTTGAGACACAAATGAGGGACGCTGTCCTGCAACATCTGTTTGAGACACAAATGAGGGACGCTGTCCTGCAGCATCTGTTGGAGACACAAATGAGGGACGCTGTCCTGCAACAGCATGTTTGCTATTTTGACCAAAGACTGGGACAGATATTTAATATCTGCATTAACTTGTGGAAAAGGGGTAGAATATGTCTCCTTTAGGGCACAGAAGAAAGGACTCAGAAAGGTGTTTGCTGCATTCGTTTGCTCCTTGGAAGGACAGATCCATGCAGTCCTCCCATGTGCAAGTGCAGATTGTGACCTTCAGTATTAGTCGACTAAGTTACACTTTCAAACTAGCGAAGAGCTGGTAAAATATTCAGGAAAATATCTTCCTGTAAATTATAACAATAAATCTAAACAAATGATAGGAACGATTAACAAAAGAACGACAGTGACATCTGGTGGACAGAGAGAGACGGTCCATGGGGATCTCCGGGGACAGCCTTTCTCTGTCTCTCTGCAGCCCTGCTTTGAGGCCTACCAACTTGTAGGGTTTGTAATTTGTAATCTATAATTGCATGTTGTTCACAAGGTAACAAGCAGATCGTCCTGGTGCAAATAGCTCCAAAGGTTTCAGCTATTACAACAAAGGAACAAAACCTTTATAAATAGCTTGTAAACAGCAGATTCTTAACAGCAGCCAATATAAATTCTTTATTGGCACAGCTTATTAAAATTAAATCGACACACTTTCTGATTTCCACTCAGTCAGCTTTACTTTACATAATTTAACAATAGTAAATCACAATAAAAGTGACTCGTGGATATGTGATTTGTCACATGCATATTGGAAGGAAACAACATCAAAATCCAATTTAGATCAAGCTGCTCTGGGAGATTTTCTAGGCTCTGAGATTAATATGTGTCACGAGAGCTAGTGAGTTATAACAGGGTAATAACACACACATGAAAGACAAACGAAGAAACAGGTGCACACATACGAGCGAGCACAGATGAGAGAGGTCACCGTGGGATCGTGCAGCTGACGCAGTGGCAGCGCGGTCTCTATCGGTTGCTTGCATGGAGGCGCTTGCTTTCGTCTGCGTGCCTGTTTTTAGTGAATGGAATGAATGAAAACTCACTAACGCTCTGTGCCTCCTTGTCTTTTGGGCCACACAGAGAACAGTTCAGGTTTGATTGAATGTTTTATTGGAGGATGAACAGGAAAAACGATGTTTTGTTGATGTTGGCACTGGCAGCAATTGAGGCTGCATCACCATATCCTAGCTGGCTGGGTCTCAGGAGGATATATTCAGGATTTATGGTACACATGAGAACGTAGCGGAAAGTATGCATGACTTCTTGAAATAAAATTAATTGATTAATGTGCATATTATGAACAGGAAGTAATAATATCTAATGACCGACCTTTGCAGGACCCCCCCCCCCCCCCCCCCCCACACACACACAGTCTGTGTATCTGCCTTTAATACTGATAAATAACAGATGATCTCACATATTAATTCCTTTGGTGGTTCATCTAATTAAGGTTTCAATAGTTAGCTAGCAGCTTTGGTTCGCCGCTGCATCTCGAGCATGCCCCGCAGAAAGCCCTGCCTCACACCTTTGTGTCCACAGGAATCTTTGGAATCCTAAGCAGAACTCTCCATTGTGTGTGTGTGTGTGTGTGTGTGTGTGCCCGTTAGACATATTTCCTTCCTCGTATCCACCCAGAAATAAAGAGCAGGCAACACTCGGTTCAAACCTAGAGACTGAGTCACATTCTAAAATAGCAAAATGAGTTTACTTCACTCGGCTCCATGAACGTTCCTAAAGACCGGTGAAAACACGGTCCTGGACCTTCTGCAGAGCCTCCCTAGAAATATTCAACCCTGTGGTTTAATCGGGGTGCCGCTGTAGTTCACATGCGTGTGAACGCAATAATATCGTAGTTTGTCGTTCCCGTTTCTGAGGACATGACTCTACTGACACCGTCCTCAGTAGAAGGATCACCAATGGCTCCATTTCAACTCCTCAGTGCTGGCAGCGTTCTACCAATGTCTGGATGAGAGTTCACCATTTCATAGAGGGTGGTGAAGATTACTCACAACAGCCCCCCCTTCCATTGGGGACAGCTGCAGAGGGCGCAGCATGGACTGCATCGGGGTGGGGGGGGGGGGGCATGAACTGACAAAAACTGTTTGATTACCTCAGAGAGCTCTATTGATTACAGCAGAGAGCTCTATCGGTGCTCTCTGCTGTGTAGCTCTATCGGTGCTCTCTGCTGTGTAGCTCTATTAGTGCTCTCTGCTGTGTAGCTCTATCGGTGCTCTCTGCTGTGTAGCTCTATTAGTGCTCTCTGCTGTGTAGCTCTATCGGTGCTCTCTGCTGTGTAGCTCTATTAGTGCTCTCTGCTGTGTAGCTCTATCGGTGCTCTGCTGTGTAGCTCTATTAGTGCTCTCTGCTGTGTAGCTCTATCGGTGCTCTCTGCTGTGTAGCTCTATCGGTGCTCTCTGCTGTGTAGCTCTATCGGTGCTCTGCTGTGTAGCTCTATTAGTGCTCTCTGCTGTGTAGCTCTATCGGTGCTCTGCTGTGTAGCTCTATCGGTGCTCTCTGCTGTGTAGCTCTATCGGTGCTCTGCTGTGTAGCTCTATCGGTGCTCTCTGCTGTGTAGCTCTATCGGTGCTCTCTGCTGTGTAGCTCTATCGGTGCTCTGCTGTGTAGCTCTATTAGTGCTCTCTGCTGTGTAGCTCTATCGGTGCTCTGCTGTGTAGCTCTATTAGTGCTCTCTGCTGTGTAGCTCTATCGGTGCTCTGCTGTGTAGCTCTATTAGTGCTCTCTGCTGTGTAGCTCTATCGGTGCTCTGCTGTGTAGCTCTATCGGTGCTCTCTGCTGTGTAGCTCTATCGGTGCTCTCTGCTGTGTAGCTCTATCGGTGCTCTCTGCTGTGTAGCTCTATCGGTGCTCTCTGCTGTGTAGCTCTATCGGTGCTCTCTGCTGTGTAGCTCTATCAGTGCTCTCTGCTGTGTAGCTCTATCGGTGCTCTGCTGTGTAGCTCTATTAGTGCTCTCTGCTGTGTAGCTCTATCGGTGCTCTGCTGTGTAGCTCTATTAGTGCTCTCTGCTGTGTAGCTCTATCGGTGCTCTCTGCTGTGTAGCTCTATCGGTGCTCTCTGCTGTGTAGCTCTATCGGTGCTCTCTGCTGTGTAGCTCTATCGGTGCTCTCTGCTGTGTAGCTCTATCGGTGCTCTCTGCTGTGTAGCTCTATCGGTGCTCTCTGCTGTGTAGCTCTATCGGTGCTCTCTGCTGTGTAGCTCTATCGGTGCTCTCTGCTGTGTAGCTCTATTAGTGCTCTCTGCTGTGTAGCTCTATTAGTGCTCTCTGCTGTGTAGCTCTATCGGTGCTCTCTGCTGTGTAGCTCTATCGGTGCTCTGCTGTGTAGCTCTATTAGTGCTCTCTGCTGTGTAGCTCTATCGGTGCTCTCTGCTGTGTAGCTCTATCGGTGCTCTGCTGTGTAGCTCTGTTAGTGCTCTCTGCTGTGTAGCTCTATCGGTGCTCTCTGCTGTGTAGCTCTATCGGTGCTCTCTGCTGTGTAGCTCTATCGGTGCTCTGCTGTGTAGCTCTATTAGTGCTCTCTGCTGTGTAGCTCTATCGGTGCTCTGCTGTGTAGCTCTATCGGTGCTCTCTGCTGTGTAGCTCTATCGGTGCTCTGCTGTGTAGCTCTATCGGTGCTCTCTGCTGTGTAGCTCTATCGGTGCTCTCTGCTGTGTAGCTCTATCGGTGCTCTGCTGTGTAGCTCTATTAGTGCTCTCTGCTGTGTAGCTCTATCGGTGCTCTGCTGTGTAGCTCTATTAGTGCTCTCTGCTGTGTAGCTCTATCGGTGCTCTGCTGTGTAGCTCTATTAGTGCTCTCTGCTGTGTAGCTCTATCGGTGCTCTGCTGTGTAGCTCTATCGGTGCTCTCTGCTGTGTAGCTCTATCGGTGCTCTCTGCTGTGTAGCTCTATCGGTGCTCTCTGCTGTGTAGCTCTATCGGTGCTCTCTGCTGTGTAGCTCTATCGGTGCTCTCTGCTGTGTAGCTCTATCGGTGCTCTCTGCTGTGTAGCTCTATCGGTGCTCTCTGCTGTGTAGCTCTATTAGTGCTCTCTGCTGTGTAGCTCTATCGGTGCTCTGCTGTGTAGCTCTATTAGTGCTCTCTGCTGTGTAGCTCTATCGGTGCTCTCTGCTGTGTAGCTCTATCGGTGCTCTCTGCTGTGTAGCTCTATTAGTGCTCTCTGCTGTGTAGTTCTATCGGTGCTCTGCTGTGTAGCTCTATTGGTGCTCTCTGCTGTGTAGCTCTATCGGTGCTCTGCTGTGTAGCTCTATCGGTGCTCTCTGCTGTGTAGCTCTATCGGTGCTCTCTGCTGTGTAGCTCTATCGGTGCTCTCTGCTGTGTAGCTCTATCGGTGCTCTCTGCTGTGTAGCTCTATCGGTGCTCTCTGCTGTGTAGCTCTATTAGTGCTCTCTGCTGTGTAGCTCTATCGGTGCTCTCTGCTGTGTAGCTCTATTAGTGCTCTCTGCTGTGTAGCTCTATCAGTGCTCTCTGCTGTGTAGCTCTATCGGTGCTCTCTGCTGTGTAGCTCTATCGGTGCTCTCTGCTGTGTAGCTCTATCGGTGCTCTCTGCTGTGTAGCTCTATTAGTGCTCTCTGCTGTGTAGCTCTATCGGTGCTCTCTGCTGTGTAGCTCTATCGGTGCTCTCTGCTGTGTAGCTCTATCGGTGCTCTCTGCTGTGTAGCTCTATCGGTGCTCTCTGCTGTGTAGCTCTATCGGTGCTCTCTGCTGTGTAGCTTTATTAGTGCTCTCTGCTGTGTAGCTCTATCGGTGCTCTCTGCTGTGTAGCTCTATCGGTGCTCTGCTGTGCTGTTTGAGGAATGATAATGATCGTGCACCGCACACAGTCATGCAGCAGGAATGCTCACTTCCTCCTGGTGACTCCTGCAGGTCGGGGTCTTTTATCCATTCCAGCCCTGAGTCATTCTCCACTGCCGCCCAGCTCACTGCTCTGAGGCATCAATAGAACCCAAGGAGAAACCCATAAACTGTCCCAAAACATTATGGGCTGTGATTCACTCGCACCCAGTCCCGGTTTGTCCACACGCAACCAGCCATTAGGGCTAGAAGTGCGTCCATGAGATGCTACCTGATGAGCTGAAGGCAAAACGGGAAAAACCTTTTCAAAGAGCTACAGGAGCATGAAGGTGTTGGTTACCGGCGTGGCAGCGTTGGTCCTGGGCCTCCTAAGGCGTGGCAGCGTTGGTCCTGGGCCTCCTAAGGCGTGGCAGCGTTGGTCCTGGGCCTCCTAAGGCGTGGCAATACGGTACATGGGCCACTTCATGACTCATTGAAAATATTGAAAGAGTTATGAATGGAGCCTCACTGACTGTGTGCACGCATGCTTCTGCACCACAACGGGGGCGCGGCCTCCGACGGCCTCCGATGACTCACACAGCCTCCTGTGAGTCACACACAAGCCATGCCATTCCTGCAGTGTGTGACTCCCGTTGGAACCCCATGAGGATGTAGGGCGCGGTGGGACGGCCGTTCTAGGTGTGGTGGAGAAT
>NC_090908.1:382700-432700 GCF_040956055.1 Brachionichthys hirsutus
TCGCAGTATTTTAGTCCTTGTCAAAGCTCGGCATGTCTTAGATCAAAAAGCTTTATTTATTCTATACAACTTTCTAATCATTCCATATCTAGATTATTGTTCAGAGATATGGGGAAACACATATAAAACTGCACTCCATCCTTTTTATTTTGCAAAAAAGAGCAATACGTATTATTCAAAGTGGATTATAAGGCACACACTAATGATTTATTCTGGCAATCTCGAAGTCTGAAATTTTTTGATTTGGTACAGCATAAAACAGTTCAAGTTTTATATAAAGCAAAACACAATTTATTACCACACAATATACAAAAAAATGTTTCATGAGAGACACCAGTGCTACAATCTCAGAAATATGTCAAATCTAAAGGTCCGTATTATACGCACAACAAAGAAGGGTTTTTGTATTACTGTCTGTGGAATAGACTGAGTAATGAAATGAAAAATATGTGGAGTTTGACTTTATTTAAAAGAAGGCACAAAGAAAAGATTTTACAGACATACAGGGACAATACCTGAAACACTCGCTCGTGTGTCCAAACATGGTGGGAAATACTATCTTCATTAGCCAAAAAATGTTGATTATACAAAGGTAAAGAATGTTATGTACATTATCTAGTAAATTTATAATTGAAGATGATGTTCAAGTTTAGAAGGGGTAGGATTAAATAAGTACATACTTCTTCCTGCTCCTTTTCGCTCATGTAAATTGCATAGTTAGTGCATTATGGCTGTTATTTATTATTTGAGTTATTGTTAATTAATATTACATGTGTGAATATGTCTTTATATATGTATGTACAGTATATATATGTATTTATGTATATGTTTATGTATATGTGTGCGCATGTATTTGGCGTTGTTTTATCATTTTATTCTTTGTTGTTTACATGGTCGAAAAAAAAAAAATATATATATATATATATATATATATATATATAATAATAAATAAATAAATAATAAATATAAAGGAACTGGACAGAGTAAACAAACAGCAGTTAAACGCGTATTACATGAGACGAAGACGAAGAAGAAGAAGAAGAAGAAGAAGAAGAAGAAGAAGAAGAAAGTCTCGCGAGATCTAACAAGCTTGTATGACCAAAGTCCCAAACCCACTCCAAAATGGCGAACCGTGGGAAGGGTATGCAGGCGCTCTGCTTCTTGTTACAATAGCAGCTGTTGAATTGTTGGCTTGTCGTGTTTTATAAATCACCTGACACAAGATGAGCGTAATAACGTGCGACATAGTCTCCTGGACACGGTAGCAGAGTAAATAACGTTGGTAGCGAGACTCTGTACAGTTAGCAGGCTTTTCATGACGTCACGGCTTCCTGGTGTTTGCTGACAGTCCTTCATGTCCGCACAGAACTGGAGGAGGAGATTTACGACCGCGTCATGGACCTGACGGACTACGCCAAACGCGAGAGATGGTGGCGTCGCCTCTTTGGGAGAAGCTCCGGCCCGGTAGCTGATAAATACACGGTGGTGTCCCAAGTCGCTGTGGGGGGGGTGAGCGGATGGTAAATATGTTCATCACTTCAGCACTGGCTCAGCTCAGCTCTAGCTTCAAGGGACTAAAGAATCTACAGTTTATGCACCAAATCTCATTAGCCCTCATTTCTAGACAAATTACAATTGTAAATGTTGTTGTCTGTAGTTTAATGTCCTGTGTCGTTAAATGTAGGTGTGTAGGATATGTTTTCCAGAAGGTTGGGAAGGTTGCTGCTGCGTCCGTTGGAGGAGGTCTTCTGTTGCTGCAGGTACACGAGCATCACGGGCAATATGCATGTTCAGCTTGAGCAAAAGGAGAGAGAGAGAAACGGGCCGGGGGATCTCATTTCTCCTTTCTTGACTTTTTTCTGCAGCTAGCTAACCATAGTGGTTATATCCAGGTAGACTGGAAGAAGCTTGAGAAAGATGTCGACCAAGCGAAGAGGCAGCTCAGGAAAAGCACCAATCAGACGGAGCTCAGCTCCTTGATTGAGAAGGTGCGTTTGTCTGGGGGCGATGCTGTTCATCCGTCCATCGAATTCTAACAAGAAATATATTGTAGCAAAAACACTGATCCTCTAAATGTATTTACATCTTCCCCATTCAGGGCCATCGCTATGGTAACTAAATATATCAACTCTTTGGTCTGTCAAATACAAAAAAAAGCCTCTTTTTTTTTAAAGTAAACTAAATAATTATGTATTTTAGGACTACAGCAATCAAATTAAATAATTGATTATTCTGCTGAGCAATTGAATAACGAGTATTGCTTGCCCAGAAATAGTAATAATATACAAAAGGGAAAGTGACAGGTTCCTTGATTGATTGCATAACGAGGTGAAATCAATGCGAGTTTACTCAGGAAGTAAATGATTGAAAGTTACTCTGAAAAATGTCAGATTGATAAATCTTCGTATCCGGTTAACCTAAAGGTCAACGGGAAAACGGCCCACTCATCGTTGTTACCAGTGATTGGCAGCGTGCGAGGCCCCGTTACACCGGGACCTAACCTGTATGCTAATGAGGAGCGAGATTGGACCGTGTCAGCAGGGGGCTGCCTAAATCAAGGTCCCCCTCGACCAGGTTTCACTGTACTTCAAAAACAATGCAAATATGTCCAAATCGGGAGAGGTTCTCATCCTGCTGTTTATGCTAAATGTGTCTAGTTGCACTCTGCAGACAGCCGAAATGCTGAAACCACTGCTTTTATCCGTTACCTTGCTACCAGACGGACGGACGGACGGCGATTAGATCACCTCGCGGAGGTAATGATGTGTAAACTCTAAAATGGCTGAATGTGTTCGGTGTTTGACAGTGGACCGGTTGAGCTTTAAACGGCTGACCGTCCTCTTTCACACCCGGCCGATGCCGCTGCTCCAGCCGTCCTCTTTGTGTCGCTCTCTGCTCTGCTCGCAGCATTCAGACAGAATCGCCGTCCCAGTGTAACCTGTTCAGTTGTTCTGGTCAGGAGAAAGCTCACCAGTTTAAATGGTCAATTTGGGTGAATTGCACATCAAATATCTTTCCTGTCTTTTTCAGTCCACTGATTTCGTGAAGAAAAGCGTTGTTGTCACAAGTGGCTTCATTGGAGGATTCTTGCTGGGCCTCGTATCTTAGGGTCTGCAAAAGGACAAGCTTCTGTGTGTTTCTGATGCAACTTATGACATAAAAAGTAAACCATTGATGTGTGGCTTTAGATTAAGGGCCAGGGAGTCATCTGTTACAGCTGGGCTTTAGTTTTACTGCACATTTGTTTGCTGCTGTGCCTCCATGTGGTGAGAGCTGTCAGTATAATGTGCCCCCCCCTCGAGGTGCAACAATGGTTAGAAAGCATCTTTCTATGAAAGCCGTTCAGAAGGCAAGGCCCGATTCACACGACCTGCGTGAACATGCAATGTGACGGTGGCTTCCATGCGCATTAGGAGAAGTAACCATTGAGCCGGTCCCTCGCAGCAAAGCAGCAACCATCGGGAGCTCGTGGTCCTGGAGGACGACGTCCTGCCGCAGTGGATGGCTCCCCCGTCCAGATCAAGATGCGTCCATGTTGTAGAAACCAGCTGTTGTGTGCTAATAAATGTCTTGAGTTATTGTTGCCATATATGAGACCAAGTTGACGTTTATTAAATCCACCTGGTGCCCATAGACCTGCCTACTTTCCAGTGTTATGCTGGTTACATACATGGTATGTACGGAGCCCCTCAGGGGACAAAAATTAAACCCTGAGAAATTTGCTCGGAAATGAATCCTGACCTAGTTTTCAGAATTCCGACTTTATAAATCGGGATCCTGTGAAACTTCTTCGTGGCGCGCAGACAACAGAGCAGATTACTCTTTAGGACGCGACAATCCTTTCATGTGCAAAATCTCTGGCTGATACGATATCCATGTCTGCTGTTAAGAAGTGATCTTATGTCTTTGGCTTAACATATATTCTCAAAATAAAGCTCCTAAAATAAACCTTTCCTTGCATCTGTGGAGTATTTTATTTTCAGTTTTATTGGTATTGTTACATGTCGATGAACGGAAACAAGACCGTTGAAATAAATAGTGTAGCCACTACGCCATGACAATAAAGGCTTTCTATTCTATTCTGAAATGTTCCTCTTAGACGGGATGTCTGACTGTACTTGTACTGTAGTACATGCTACTGTTTGACTGTACTTGTACTGTAGTACATGCTATTGTTTGACTGTGCTTGTACTGTAGTACATGCTACTGTTTGACTGTACTTGTACTGCTCTAACATTCTATCTAATAAATATATTCATCATCATCCTATTTTTTCCACGGCGCATGCTCCACTTTGACCCGGAAGTAAACAAGTGTTTAGCACAGCAGCATTGCTAACAAAAACAAACAAACGAATCCCGACTTATAAGGTCGGAGTACGGAAAAAGGAGTTCAGGATTCCGAGTAAGTTTCTAATTTAGTTTATTTTTCGCCTCATATTTTTCTCTCATGTCCCCTACGGGGCTCCGTAGGCTCTACGTAAGCTCTACGGAGCCCCGTAGGGGACATAAGGGTCGGTGCTTAAAGTGAACTCGCCGTCTCGTAGCTCTGAGCTCCACCAAGAAGCTACTGCGGGCGGAGAGAGCCCAAGTTAAGCCGCATGGCTGTGACTCGGTGTGTAGCGGACTTGTAGCAGACCGGACCTGTAGCGGGGCTGTAGCGGACCTGTAGCGGGCCTGTAGCGGACCTGTAGCGGACCTGTAGCGGGCCTGTAGCGGACCGGGCCTGTAGCGGGCCTGTAGCGGGGCTGTAGCGGACCTGTAGCGGACCGGGCCTGTAGCGGGCCTGTAGCGGGCCTGTAGCGGACCGGGCCTGTAGCGGGGCTGTAGCGGGGCTGTAGCGGACCTGTAGCGGGCCTGTAGCGGGCCTGTAGCGGGCCTGTAGCGGACCGGGCCTGTAGCGGGGCTGTAGCGGGGCTGTAGCGGACCTGTAGCGGGCCTGTAGCGGGCCTGTAGCGGACCGGGCCTGTAGCGGGGCTGTAGCGGACCTGTAGCGGGGCTGTAGCGGACCGGGCCTGTAGCGGGCCTGTAGCGGCAGTAAGTACTACGGGAATCGGCTGCTCGTCGGGTTAGCGGCCTCGTCATCCTGCTAACGCGATTAACTCATTTTGAAACTCGCGCCAATATCGACATCTGTATCCGCAGTAGTTTGATTGATCGATAGTCTGGAGGAGCGTTTTACTAACTTTAATCCCCTGTTCTAACCCGAACCCTTTATCTCGGTCCTTTACTGGACTAACAGATAGGAATAGCTATTGCTGTATGTTGTGTGTCTCGGACACCGTTATAGACTGATCAATACATTACAGATCGGTTCCCTGATTGACTAGTCAATAAATGAACCATCAGAGATTGTTCATTGCTGAAATGTCTCTCCTGCTTCAATCGTTATTCTCGTATGTATGGTGATTTGGAGGAGGAATCAGAATATCGATATGTCAATCAAATCTTTATTACAGGCACAATGGTCCAATAAAAACACACAACATTTACACAATAAACACAGTAGTCCTACAATAACATCGAGTACCAGCTGAGTCGGGAGTCGTTCTTATCGGGCTTTTGGAGTAGAGTCCTGATTGTTCTTCTTATTGAACTCACCTTGTGTCTCGTGATTTATGAACCACGGCAGGACCACGTTGTGAAGCCGGAAGCAGCGGCGTTTGTGCTCATGCTGGTTTCTGAGGACGATGAACGCAATAAGGACGCGATCGAAAACGGCAGCGATCGCATTGATCTCAGAGGGACCCCGGCTCTTTGATCTGAGCGTCTGGACTCTCCAGCTGTTTCTTTGTGTTCTACCTGGACAGATAGATTCTCCCCCTGTCTTTCAGTGGGAACTGAACCAATGACACTGGGATCTCCCACATCTCCCAAGCTCACATCTGGAGCTCAGTTTCTTCCTGGGTTCCTGATGGGCGATCTTCCTGCCCCAACTACGCCGCAGCCACGCCCCTTCACCCTAGCGACGCCCTGTACAGAGAGCGCAGGTATGCACAGACGTCATCGGACATTAAGATGCTGATTGTGTTCTGTAGATTAATGTCTGTCCTGTCCTAATAGTGGGAGGGGCTAGCAGACATGGCTCTACCCTACAGCCTGTTGTCCCTACCCCCAAGGATAAGAGCGGAGCCCCACCTATTCGTAGTATCCACGATGACCTGGTTACCGTGACGACACCCCTAAACTCACACGGACAGGTTGGTCGACGAGCAGGACCTGCTTCGTGAACAGCGTGTACCATTTGAGTCGTACCGCTAAAATGACGACCACTGAAGCAGTATGCAGTATTTGAACATGTTGACCGTTATCAGTAATACTGCAGATCTATAAATCAGTGTGAGTCGATAGGAGAGCCTTCTCCGTGCGTCTCCGTCTGCTAATGCTTTTCCATGTTTCCATGCGCGGTGAGAAACGGAGCATCTCCCCTCCGTTGTCTGGTTTTTAACGGTACAAGGCGCTGCTCCGATTAGCATACGTGCTAGCGCCGGTTTTTTGTCTCAAAATGCCGCCGCGCACTCGCTGTCCTACACGCCACGCTTTCACAGCAAAGGCTGCGTATCGGCCGGTGTCCTGTAGCGAGACATCCTTTGTCCAGAACGACTGGAACCAGGAACCGGGTTTACCTGCCATGATCGCACCGCTGCTCGATGGTCACCTGAAACAAGGAGCCTCGGGCTCGGGGTGACTTGGGGGCGGCGCGCCGACTCAAGGACGCCCACCATCACTTCCGTGCAGTCGCAGTACGCTCCTTTTCTTCGGAGGAGTTAAATGGAATATAACCCACTATTTTTTGCCTCTCCGCCCGTCAACATGTAAATACCCACGTGTGCCAGGCGTGACACGCGTGCCTAAGGTTGCCAACCCCTGATGTGGAGTCCTCCAGTCCCGGAGGCAGAAAAACAACTGCATCACCTTCGGGGTTAAAGTTGAGAGCGACCATTTTGTGCTTTTCTGGGAGCAGAGCCTTCCTCCTAGCAGCCCTCCCATGATTGTCATAAATGTGTCTTCAAATGATGCGTCCTTTAAATCTCAATCTCTCTCTCTCTCTCTCTCTCAGTGTTTTCCAGTTACTCAGTCTCCTCTCTCTGCTCTTGGGGCATCAACTCCAGGAACAGGTAAACCGACGAGTATTACTACCTGTTCTGTTGCTCTTAGTAGTACAAACACTGAGCGAAGCTTCGGTCTGCTTTTGACGCTGACGGTTGAACCGGCTGCAAAGGGAACACGTTCAGTTGTTGCATGGGGAGATCAAAGGCGTTAGTCCTGCAGACGGTTTCACTAAAGCTGTCAGTCATGTGACCGTACTATACTTGTGTGATTTGCTACACAATATTTGAGTTAGTATGCAGCAAGATGAAACCCAGAGACTTAAATCTCTGTGATGAACTCAACAAGCCAGGACGTTTCGCCTCCCGTCCAGAAGGCTTCTCAACCCCCAGCGGGGGGACGTTGGTCCTGGTCTTTAACGGGAGCTCCATGGCCGAGAGGCGAAACGTTCCTGTCCGCCGGTCAGCCTGCGTGTTCCGCTCTCACCCTGTGTTCCGCTCGCTCTCCCTCCAGGTGTGCAGCCTCTGTGCCTTTCTCCAGCTCAGGTGGATCCCTTCTACAGTCAGGGAGATTCTCTGTCTTCTGATGATCAGTTGGACCAAACCTGGGTCACGGTGTTTGGGTATGTGGACTACTGATGCATTAACTGCTCTGAAACGGGATTGGACAAACGTCAGATTGTCACGCCCCTCTGAGGATGTGGGAGGCGTTTCCATTTAAGGGTGTCCTTTCCAGTGGTTTAGACATCGATGGTTATTTTGAGGACACAGTATATTTACACTGTTATACGAGCTGTATCGTCCTCCCCAACACCAGCCCCGCTCATGTCCTCCCTCACTACGTCCATGTCTCTTCTCCTGGGTCGTCCTCTAGTCCTGTCCTTTGCATCGTCCTCCCCAACACCAGCCCCGCTCATGTCCTCCCTCACTACGTCCATGTCTCTTCTCCTGGGTCGTCCTCTAGTCCTGTCCTTTGCATCGTCCTCCCCAACACCAGCCCCGCTCATGTCCTCCCTCACCACGTCCATGTCTCTTCTCCTGGGTCGTCCTCTAGTCCTGTCCTTTGCATCGTCCTCCCCAACACCAGCCCCGCTCATGTCCTCCCTCACTACGTCCATGTCTCTTCTCCTGGGTCGTCCTCTAGTCCTGTCCTTTGCATCGTCCTCCCCAACACCAGCCACTCTCATGTCCTCCCTCACTACGTCCATGTCTCTTCTCCTGGGTCGTCCTCTAGTCCTGTCCTTTGCATCGTCCTCCCCAACACCAGCCACTCTCATGTCCTCCCTCTCTACGTCCATGTCTCTTCTCCTGGGTCGTCCTCTAGTCCTGTCCTTTGCATCGTCCTCCCCAACACCAGCCACTCTCATGTCCTCCCTCACTACGTCCATGTCTCTTCTCCTGGGTCGTCCTCTAGTCCTGTCCTTTGCATCGTCCTCCCCAACACCAGCCCCGCTCATGTCCTCCCTCACCACGTCCATGTCTCTTCTCCTGGGTCGTCCTCTAGTCCTGTCCTTTGCATCGTCCTCCCCAACACCAGCCACTCTCATGTCCTCCCTCACTACGTCCATGTCTCTTCTCCTGGGTCGTCCTCTAGTCCTGTCCTTTGCATCGTCCTCCCCAACACCAGCCACTCTCATGTCCTCCCTCTCTACGTCCATGTCTCTTCTCCTGGGTCGTCCTCTAGTCCTGTCCTTTGCATCGTCCTCCCCAACACCAGCCACTCTCATGTCCTCCCTCACTACGTCCATGTCTCTTCTCCTGGGTCGTCCTCTAGTCCTGTCCTTTGCATCGTCCTCCCTCACTACGTCCATGTCTCTTCTCCTGGGTCGTCCTCTAGTCCTGTCCTTCGCATCGTCCTCCCCAACACCAGCCACTCTCATGTCCTCCCTCACTACGTCCATGTCTCTTCTCCTGGGTCGTCCTCTAGTCCTGTCCTTTGCATCGTCCTCCCCAACACCAGCCACTCTCATGTCCTCCCTCACTACGTCCATGTCTCTTGTCCTGGGTCGTCCTCTAGTCCTGTCCTTTGCATCGTCCTCCCCAACACCAGCCACTCTCATGTCCTCCCTCTCTACGTCCATGTCTCTTCTCCTGGGTCGTCCTCTAGTCCTGTCCTTTGCATCGTCCTCCCCAACACCAGCCACTCTCATGTCCTCCCTCACTAGGTCCATGTCTCTTCTCCTGGGTCGTCCTCTAGTCCTGTTCCCTGGCAGTTCCATCCTCAGCATCCTTCTACCGATATAGTCCCTGTCTCTCCTCTGGACACGTCCAAACCATCAAAGTCTGGTCTCTCTGACCTTGTCTCCAAATCGTGTAACCTTCACTGTCCCTCTAATTGTCTCATTTCTAAACCTGGTCACTCCCAAGGAGAACCTCAGCATCTTCATCTCCTCCGCTTCTAGCTCCGCCTCCTGTCTCTTCCTCAGAGACACTGTCTCTAAGCCGTCCATCATGGCTGTCCTCACCACTGTCTTTTAGACCTTTCCCTTCATCCTATCTCAGAGCGTGTTTACTGGCACTTCACCGCTGTCTTTATCCAGCTTTGATGCTACTCTGCAGCGGTCGAATCGGTGGCTCCACATCGGTGGCTCCACATCGGTGGCTCCACATCGGTGGCTCCACATCGGCCAATCAGCCGGTCGGGTGAAATGGAAAGGCTCTGGCGGTCAGAACTTTGCCGTTAGTCACACCGTGAACGGTAACGGTCTGGTTGGTTTGGTTTGAAGAGTCGACACAGTTCAGTATGAGAACGCGGAAGTAAAGGAAGCCAGGTGGGTCATTACTTTGTGACAGCAGTGTGTGTGTGTGTGTGTGTGTGTGTGTGTGTGTGTGTGTGTGTTAGGTTTCCTCCAGCCTCCGCCTCCTACATCCTGCTTCAGTTTGCCCAATATGGAAACATCCTGAAACACACGGTAAGACATGGTTACCAATCCTTCCCCTGAGCCCACGCTCCGACACTTCCTCCAGTTTCCTTGTTGCTGTGCAGGGTAGCGTGCCCCGTTTAGGGGTTTGGGGGTAGTGGCAGGGTAGCGTGCCCCGTTTAGGGGTTTGGGGGTAGTGGCAGGGTAGCGTGCCCCGTTTGGGGGTAGTGGGAGGGTAGCGTGCCCCGTTTGGGGGTTTGGGGGTAGTGGCAGGGTAGCGTGCCCCGTTTAGGGGTTTGGGGGTAGTGGCAGGGTAGCGTGCCCCGTTTGGGGGTAGTGGGAGGGTAGCGTGCCCCGTTTGGGGGTTTGGGGGTAGTGGCAGGGTAGCGTGCCCCGTTTAGGGGTTTGGGGGTAGTGGCAGGGTAGCGTGCCCCGTTTAGGGGTTTGGGGGTAGTGGCAGGGTAGCGTGCCCCGTTTCTTTAGGGGTTTGGGGGTAGTGGGAGGGTAGCGTGCCCCGTTTCTTTAGGGGTTTGGGGGTAGTGGCAGGGTAGAGTGCCCCGTTCCTTTAGGGGTTTGGGGGTAGTGGGCCCCGTTCCTTTAGGGGTTTGGGGGTAGTGGGCCCCGTTCCTTTAGGGGTTTGGGGGTAGTGTGCCCCGTTTAGGGGTTTGGGGGTAGTGGGAGGGTAGCGTGCCCGGTTTGGGGGTAGTGGGAGGGTAGCGTGCCCCGTTTAGGGGTTTGGGGGTAGTGGCAGGGTAGAGTGCCCCGTTCCTTTAGGGGTTTGGGGGTAGTGTGCCCCGTTTAGGGGTTTGGGGGTAGTGGCAGGGCAGAACGGGCATCTAATCTGATTTCCAGCACAAAGCAAGCTGTTGCCAAACGTCTATGGGAGTGAGTGACCTGACTATTGTACGAGTCCATCCATCTTCTGAAAGAAGGATTTTACACGCACGTATCAGGGGAAGCATGAAGAGACTCACCCCCGGGAGGCCCCCAGCATCCCGCCGTGCTCTGGGTTGCTGCAGAGCTGTTGCTGCTCTATTTGTGGGTCTCCTGTTCGTCCTGAAAGCATCTAAAAATGGTTGCAAGATGGAAGGAATTGTTTCTTCTGGGGAAGGTTATCCTTGAAACAAATACATTATAAGATCATTATTCAATATACAGTAGAGTATTTCTGGTGTCCGTTTGGAGTTGTGTATTAGATCTGGAGCCCATGTGGAGATGTTTTCTAGATTAGATGGAACAAAGCCACCTCATGTTTAGTCGTGTTTTATGGAATTGATTTGATTTGCTCACAGATGACGTCTCCTGGGAACTGGATGCACCTTCAGTATCAGTCCAGACTTCAGGCCAGGAAAGCTTTGTCTAAAGACGGCAAGGTGTTTGGTGACGCAATCATGGTTGGGGTCAAATCCTGCATAAACAAGGTACCTGTCTGTCTGACTCTGACTGTGTGTCTGTCTGTCTGACTGCTGTTAACATTGAGGAGTTGTTTTCTTCTCTCTCCCAGAGTGTGATGGACATCAATGTTCCTGTGTCTTCTCCTCTCACCTACTTCCCCTCATCGCCTCGCTCAGCCATCAGACCTCTCACCTCCACCTCCAGGAGCTCCAGCAGTGACTACCAGGTGATTCGTTTTAGCTCCACTCTGTGTGCAGTACCTACCAGGTGATTCGTTTTAGCTCCACTCTGTGTGCAGTACCTAGCAGGTGATTCGTTTTAGCTCCACACTCTGTGCAGTACCTACCAGGTGATTCGTTTTAGCTCCACACTGTGTGCAGTGACTACCAGGTGATTCGTTTTAGCTCCACACTGTGTGCAGTACCTAGCAGGTGATTCGTTTTAGCCCCACTCTGTGTGCAGTACCTAGCAGGCGATTCGTTTTAGCTCCACACTCTGTGCAGTACCTACCAGGTGATTCGTTTTAGCTCCACACTCTGTGCAGTACCTAGCAGGTGATTCGTTTTAGCTCCACACTCTGTGCAGTACCTACCAGGTGATTCGTTTTAGCTCCTCTGTGTGCAGTACCTAGCAGGTGATTCGTTTTAGCTCCACTCTGTGTGCAGTACCTAGCAGGTGATTCGTTTTAGCTCCACACTGTGTGCAGTACCTAGCAGGTGATTCGTTTTATTATTGAACAATTACAACGCTCTCGGTCGATTGAAAATGTTCATAAAGCTCAGCCTAAATACTTCCACCCATGAGTCTGTCGGTTTATTGATCTATTGATCAGCCCAACCCTTCCCGGCTGGTCAGCGAGGGGGACCGTCTACCTTCACGGTAAATCTCCCGTTGAAGAAGGGCCCACAAGTGTTCAACGGGGTTCGGGTCAGGCCTTTCCTGGCGAGTCGGGCGGCGGAGTGCATCGATGGAGCGTAGTCCTGGTCTCCTTGACTTCATCCTGTACCTGTTGGGCTGATCAATAGATCAATAAAAACTGGCTGGAGGCTGTGGAGTTGATTTTGATTCCATCTTCAACCCGGAACGGTCCAGCTAGTTTGTCTTGAGTAGCGCCCGCCCGTGCCAGTGCCCCGCCTCCACCTGCAAGTGGGGCTCTGTGCCCGTTACTGATCCAGCCGGGCTCATCTCGTCGGTCCATGAAGCCGTTGCTGCGTGTTGCTCAACACGTTTCCTGCAACGCTTTTGGCCATTTGCAACAGAAGGTTTGATGGTTCTGTGGTCGCGCCCCAATATCTCAGTGCTTCGTCCCTCTGAAAGACTTCCTACAACTTTTCAGTCAGTTATATTTGGTTCATTTTGCCTGAGGAAGAGGAGCTGCCTCATAATTATGCACACCTGGATATAGGGTGTTGGTCTTCAGGTTTATGCAGCTCAGAGCTGAAAATGTGCAGAAAAGTGATGACGGGGTCAAAAACAACTTGCTTGCATAATAACTGTGCACAGTGTATATGGTAGAACTGTGTATTTCATTTGCTGTACTTCACAAATAGTTTTGTGTCTTTAGGTGGTAGCAGACAGGCACATGCCCAGAAAAGACAACGGTCTCGTTTCCAAGGCGATGGAGTACATGTTTGGCTGGTGACGCCGCTGCAGATGGACGAATGAATTCCTTCCTACGCGTGTGTGCGAGTGAATTAGCGGTTCCTTCTTTTATCATTTGAATTTTTAATGTTTTTGTCTCAATAAAGTTTTTCTGATTTTTAATTGTTGCCCAATGTCCAGAAAACACTGTGTGTACATTAGAAATGTAGTGTTTCATAGTACATCTTAAAATATTAGTTACTTTGTCAGGTCAAAGTATTTGCAGCTTTTCAGAGGTGAGCTAATGCTGAAAGTGAAGGCGAGTTAAATGAGTCGTAACCTGTACAAAGTCAATTCCCAGTACAAGCCCAGAGTTTCCCATTCAAGTGAATGACTAGTATGTAATAATGTATGTTGTGTACTTCCATACTGCAAAGCAACACATTGATTTGTATTTAAGGTTTTACAAAATATGCAGTTCTAGAAAATGGTTCTTGTTCATAGAAAGTTAGCCTGAGTAAACGCAGGAAGTTTAAAATGGGTTGAACTAAAAGTTAAACGAAAACATTTTGGGTGGCGTAGAGGTTAGTGCTGTCGCCTCACAGCGAGAAGGTCCCAGGTTCGATTCTGGTCTGCGGGGACTTTTCTCCGGGTTCCTCCTACCGCCCAAAACGGTAGGAGGAACCAAATAGTCCGTGACGCGTGAGTGGTTGTTTGTGTGCGGCCCCTCAACGCGCTGGTGACTCCATCGGGGTGTGCCCCGCCCACAGCACGCTGGGATAGGCTCAAAGCGGCGAAGCAACTGGTTCAAAGTACGGGTACTGTACCGAGAGGTTTGCACCGGTGTCGTGAGCAGCTCATCCACCTGAGAGGTGTGGCCACCAAGCTGCCGATCGGACAGCGTGATTGTTGCACAGGTGTGCCTTAAGCTGATCAATAAAGCCGTCATCCTGAGGAGAGACGGTCAGGGGGGGGTCAGGAAACCGGTCATTGATTACCTTAGGCTGCTCAATAAAGCCGTCACCCTGAGGAGAGACGGTCAGGGGGGGGTCAGGAAACCGGTCATTGATTACCTTAAGCTGATCAATAAAGCCGTCATCCTGAGGAGAGACGTGCAGGGGGGGGTCAGGAAACCGGTCATTGATTACGCAGCACATCTTCACATTGATCAGGTCATTGATTATGCAGCACATTGATCAGGTCATCAGGTCATTGATTATGCAGCACATTGATCAGGTCGTTGATTGCGGCTTGTGGAATGTTGGTCCACTCTTCAATGGCTACCAAATTGCTGGACGTTGGCAGGAACTGGAACACGCTGCGGTTGACGCCGATCCAGAGCGTCCCACACATGCTCAGTGGGTGACATGTCCGGGGAGTGTGCATTATCATGAGGTGGTGGATGAACGGCACAACAAGGTGTCGCTGTGCATTCACCCCCCCCCCCCCCCCCCGCCACCATCTGCTCACCCACATGACTCCCGGTACAGTGGACACCGGGCCCGGTACACCGCTCACCCACATGTCTCGGGTTGTTTTGTCTACCGGGTGGACCAGCATCTGTTTCTGCAAGGAAATCGATATATATTTAAAAAGTATTGAACCCTGTAATAGCAGTAAAGCTGTAAAAACAGCTGAACCTGTGTTTTATTTTACTTATTTATTCTTTCCTCCCCCTGGCAAGCGTATTGTTTGTTTGTTGTTGTTGACTTGACACGCAATATCTTTCAATAATAAAAATTAATAACTCGGTATTACGGTATTTCTCTGCTGCTTTACCACATAACAACGAGATCAAATGAAACATCGCGATATTTATCTAACAACCGCTTGGCTTTATATCAGAGAACTGATATCTCGCGTTATCTCAGCTCGACTTCTCATTCCGCCAGAGCAAGTCTACCGGGAGGGGGTTTTGTCCAACAGCTTCTCAGTAATAATTTAATTTGGAGACTTTAGTTGAACTAATATTTGTAGTCGCTATTATTTTATTTGTTTAAAGGGAACTTCGTCGTCGAACTGCGGCCTGACTGAGTACTTTCCATAAAAGGACGGTGACGTTGACGTGGTAGCCGAGCCGGCGTTGCTAACAAAGAAAATCCTTTCTCTTCAGAACTGATCCTCGCTCCTCTTTAGTTATGAGTCATGTGGTCATCGATAACCCGCACGGTCTCGATCAGCAGGTGAGCAGTTCTCTTCCGACACTGGTCTGATAGCACTTGGAGGGTGGTTAACATCTTTTACGCACTCTTTCTGGACGGAGAGCTTCGTTAGCTCCGCTGCTAGTCGGAAGCCGCGGCTGCTAAAATGGAGGTGGAGAAGTTGTGATGGCGGAACGACGTTATGGCAGCGGACGGCCTGGAGCGACTGTTTGATGATTTTACAGCTCCCGGTCGCCTGTAAACGCGCTTAACTCGAGCCTGCGCGGCAACGAGCTCTCCGGTTAACGGACATTCGCCGTGTGAACGACATTTACGGCTGGCTGCGTCTTCGTGGCGAAGGCCTCGGCCTGAAACGTGGCGCAGGAAGAAATGAGGCCGCGTTGAGCAACCGGCGACGCTGACGTCGGTTCACCGCGGCGGCTGTCTGTCTTATTGTCGGTGGTTTAATTTAATCAGCCAAGAATAATCCCGTAGAAAGGTGATTTACTGTCGACTAATGGTAACTGTTAAAAGTTTTGGATCTTGAAATAAAGTATAGTTCGATCCCCCATCGGCTCTGGCACGGATCGATACCCGGTACCAAATGAAGCTTCTTTCTGTTGTAGCTTGCTGCCCTGGACTTGAACGCTGCTGACTGTCAGGGTGGGGGGACTGGCCGTAAGTACACGTGTGGAGTATTTTACTCCGAGTAGTTTAGTTGTAGTTTGTACATTTGCAGCCGCGGGTACATGCTAGCTGCTAGCTGCTGTTGGTTCAAGGTGCGTTGGATGAAAGGACACCGTCTTTGGGGGTCTGTAATGGGGCGTCACAGAATTACGTTTTGCCCTTTTTATCAGTATAACTAATGAATGTGAAACTGTCTCCCGTCAGGACGGTACATTCCACCTCATTTGAGAAACAAAGAAGCTTCTAAAAATGGTAAGTGTACCAGAGCCCTGAATTTAAACTTTACTGGTATTCCTTAATCAATGTAGGTTTTGCAGTATTTTGCTTCGGCCCATAACGTCTCCTGAAGAGAGAATGATATGGCGGGGTTTATTTTCTTCATTCCTGACCACAATTACACATTTTGCCGTGGGTTAGGTGGGGTGCATGGAGCAATAAAATGATCATTGCTTGGAATATAGATGTCAATGGGAGATACAACGGCTGCTAATCGTCAACTGCTTCGATCAGTTGATGGCTTTTGTGTTATGTAGATCACTTCAAGTGTAATTTTCTGTATTTGTTTGTCTGACCAAGGCTTCAAAGGAAACGCGTTGTTTGACGTGCTCGACGGGATCATCCTAGAATCAGGAAGCTGTCACTGCGCACTCGACGTGTTTCTCGTTTGACTGTTTTCTTATTCCGCCGGTAGACGGTGCGGTTATTCGGTGGCACCGGTAAATCTCTAAGTCCCTTCGGTCTGGTTTTTGCTAGGGGCAGCCTGCTTTTATTGATGCAGGAAAATAATATTTTAAACGGCACTAAGGAAGGTTCGGTTTGACCTACTGTTCACACAGTAGCATGTATTACAGTACAAGTACAGTCACACAGTAGCATGTATTACAGTACAAATAAAGTCAAACATCCTGTCTAAGAGGAGCATTTCTAAAAAGCCCTTCGTACATAAATCATCGACATTTAACAATACCAATAAAACTAATATTAAATTACTAGCTTGATGCAAAATAACAATACATTAAAGATAAATTACTCCACGGATATAAAATAACAATAAATTACACCACAGATGCAAAATTACCATAAATTCAAAAGACATGGTATCTTTCTGCTTGTAGGCTTGCGGGCATAATGGACAACTTGATGTAAATGTTGATTTTTTTGTCTTAGTGATGTCAATGATCTTGAATTTGTAATCGTGATGCTTATTTAAGTAGATTTTTCCTCCTATATAGTTAAGTCCATATTTCGCCTGCCAGTTCCCAAAGTTTCTTCGAACCAGTGCCTGAAACCACGACAGGCAGAGGCTCCAGAGAAACACGGGCATTTTATTTCAGGATGGGATGAGTGGACGATTGGCAGCTGTGAAATCAAGCCCAGCGTTGTGCAGCGAGAGGCAGTAATTGTTTATTCGGGTCGTCTCGAGCGTTTTCCGTTTACCGTGCCTGTAGTGTGGCTTGGCAGAACGGGCGTGGTATACCTGCGTGCCATACGTCTACGTTTAGGCAGAGTTTATGTATCTTAAGGTTCGGGTGCATCGTCGGCCTGCTCCTGCTTTTTCATGGTCACGGGGAATCACGCAGCAGAAATGTAGGCCTAATTACATGTATTTAACCTATGACCTCTACACTGAGTGATTGGTGCTAAGAAAACATGACGCTAATGTAGAAGCATCTTTTAGGGATTTTATTTTCAGAGTAAACGAGCGTTTAATTAGCCAAATGGCGGATGAAACCGGCGTTGTGTGCTAGGGAAGTAGATGGCGGGGTAGCTTCGCCTCGCCAGTATAACCACACTTGATTACTTTAATTCCTTCCTACCAACATACAAGCTAGCATGTAGCATGTAGCCACGTGTTTGAGGAGGGACTCGTTATGTGAAGCTAGCGTTAGCGTTAGCTGACTGTATTGATTTGACCTCGTTTCTGGTTGTCCGGATGCTTCCTGGTTAAGTGCTGCAACATCGATGTAGTCCTGTGATACGCCAGCTCTGCCTGACAGCGCTAACATTGCACCGTGCTCTCTGCTTTTTTAGCTTGAAATGGTCCCACACTTTGTATTCCTTCCTCCTTTTCTCCTCCATTGTGGTTCTTTTCTCCTTCTTTATTCGTGGCCCCCGCCGGCACGCTGGACTGCCCGGGCGGCTTCCCCTCTTGTCCGGAAACAAGCTTTGTTGAATTTCTGCCAGCAGTTTATGGGTTATTATAGTACGCAACACTAAGCGAATCCTCGAGGCAAATGAAGTGAATTCAACGCTTTCTTCTAATCTAATTACTTGATTTACTCGAATCATTGCAGCCCTGATCGTGCTCGCCGGTCTTAGATATTCTTAAACTACTACGTCGTCTGGTCACATGTTGGTTTAAAGTAACTTCTAACTCGATCAGCGATATTTGTTGTGTTCTAGATTAATAGTTTTAGGAGTGATGAGACGAGACGGTTGTGATGTGGGTGCTGATTTGTAAAAGGTAATGACTGGCCATCAATTTGTTTTCTTGATAGGTTTTGGCAGTTATGATCACAAAGATGGAGGTTGGGGAGGACCGCAAAGGGATGCAGCCTACAACAGCTTTGGGGGGCGCTCTGATAGGTCTAAGACTGCCTTCAATGACCGTGGGGCGGGCTCACGGGGAAGGTGTGTACAATTAACCCATTCTAGGCAGAAATGTGTGTGAATGTATGGATGAATAATCTGAGCGTTCCTGGTGAGGAAGGCAGCGCAAGTTGTCAAACTAGTTGTAGTATCATTGTGAAGTGTTCATGGTGTAAATACCAATAGTATAATCGAGCGAGAAAACTATTGTTGAACCGAACAGGAATGTAGACTTCTCAGAAGCCTTATAAGAACGAAACATCGAAAAAAGTGACTATATATTTCCAAAAGAAGTAAATTTGTCATTAAATGTTGGCTTATTCAAAGTCAACATATTTTTCTTAATAATTTGACATAACCAAAGTAACGAAGGAGCGATGTGTTGCTATTCTAGAAAAGTTGTTGTCGGGTCATTTTGTACAAGTATAAGAAGCTTTAAAGAAAAGTTCCTTTTGATATCCATGTTAATGTGCTTAGTGTCGTATGTAATTTAGCTTTTTGAAGAACAATAAAGGTGCAGCTATACTGCTTAAGTTGCAACGTGACCTTTGAACTCAGATATGAACGAGGAGGGTTCTCTGCTGGCGGAAGCTCCCGCTGGATGGACGACTCCAAAGATGATGATTGGTCCAAGCCCACCGCTCCCAATGAGCGCGTAGAAAAGTAAGGCGGCTTTTGTTCACAAATAAATGAAACGCTCCACTTCTGCCTGCATCCGGCATCAACCTTTACAAACCTCGTTATTTAGCGAACTTTTCTCTGGAGGCAACACTGGGATCAACTTCGAGAAATATGATGATATTCCAGTGGAGGCTACTGGTGCCAACTGCCCGCCACACATTGACAGTGTAAGATCAATTTTCTTTATTATTGTCATTATTAAAATGTAATATTGAAGGTTTTGAAGGAAAAGCTCACCTTCGGCTAATACTCTGTTTAATCCTGTAGTTCCACGATATTGATATGGGGGAGATTGTCATGGGGAACATTACCTTGAGCCGTTACACTCGACCTACCCCCGTCCAGAAGCACGCTATCCCCATCATCAAGTCTAAGAGAGACCTGATGGCGTGTGCACAGACTGGTGAGTGTCCTTAACACGTATACTTGACGGTGGCTGAGTACAAGGAATGAGCGCAAGTTCTGTAATGCTCGGTCCCAAAAAATAGTCAATGTTTTTCCTCCCATTTTAACCTGGTCTTAATGGTAATGCTGCGTTATCACCAGAAGGTGGTGTTAATACACCTCTTTGGATCCACTACAAAAAGAACCACCGTAATTCCCGGTGTACAAGCCGCTACTTTTTTCCAATATTTTGAACCTTGCGGTTTATGCAACGACGCGGCAAGTTTACGTATATCTTCCAACTTTCGTTACGAGCCGTGTTTCGTTAAAGCCTATTTATTTTTGTTACGAAATTAACGCCCGCCCACCCGGAGGGAAAGCCCCGCTTGCGCGTAGCTGGGGAGATCCGCGAGAAGGGCCCGGCGCGCGTCCAGAGTCGCCGCCGCCGTACCCGGTCCCCCGCCGCCTGTCCGCCATCCGCTACGCGGCGTCGGACGCGCCGCCCCGCGGGGAAGGAACCCGCCCCTCGACCTCCCGGGCGTCCCCACCCCTGCCGCACCACGCTCCCGCGGACGGAGGATGAGGGGCACGGGGGCAAGGGGGACGGGGACACCCCGCCAGGCACGCGCGCGCACGCCGCGCAGCCTCCGACGGGCGGAGAGGGGAGGGCGACGGGGCGACTGCTCCCCCAGCCGCGGCTCGAGCCCAGCCCCGCTTCGCACCCCAGCCCGACCGACCCAGCCCTTAGAGCCAATCCTTATCCCGAAGTTACGGATCTGATTTGCCGACTTCCCTTATTCTAACATGCCAGAGGCTGTTCACCTTGGAGACCTGCTGCGGATATCGTTACGAGCCGTGTTCCGTTAAATATCATTTGTTTCGATGTACCGGTAGACAGTTTACGAATATGTGCGGCTTATTTTTGTACAAAATAAATATTTTTTTAAAATTCAGTGGGTGCGGCTTTTTCACAGGTGCGCATAATAGTTCAGCAATTACGGCAATCACAGGGCAACCATAAGAATCACGAGAGCCTCTTAAATAATCAAATGTGGAGCTCCTTTAAACGGATGGGGGGAGGGTGAGGTGAAGTATCGAATCTCAGGTAAAACATTATGCAAATGTCAAATCAGAGCAGCAGCAGCATCACAAGAGGTTTGAAGATGCACAGAACAAACGGCCTCCATGTAACACATGAGCTTTATTATTTGTCAGTAGTTTTCTTATGACAGTTCCTGCTTGATGCCCAATACAAAATAAGTCGACCTTTTTAGTAATAGGAGGTGAAGATGTTCATGAAGTCTGTGCTGTTGTTTAATCGAGCATACCTGTGGCGTTTCAGGCTCTGGTAAGACTGCTGCTTTCTTGCTGCCAGTGCTGAGTCAGATCTACGGTGACGGGCCGGGAGATGCTTCGCAGGCTGCCAAGGGCGGTGGACAGGTAGAGGCGGTGCAACCCAACGTGTCCTGCCTCACTTTGAAATCTTTGTTGAATAAACACGGTGTGCTCCACCCTCAGGACAACGGGAGATATGGTCGTCGTAAGCAGTACCCTCTTTCCCTTGTTTTGGCCCCCACCAGAGAACTGGCTTTGCAGATCTATGACGAGGCGAGGAAGGTTAGCTCCACACATGCAGCCGATGGACGCCATTGAAGTGCATGATGGTATTTTCCTGGACATGAAGTATACTACGTGTTCTTCTACGTTCTAGTTTGCCTATCGCTCGCGTGTGCGTCCTTGTGTGGTGTATGGCGGCGCTGATATTGGCCAGCAGATCAGAGACTTGGAGAAAGGATGCCACCTGCTGGTGGCCACACCTGGACGTCTAGTTGACATGATGGAGAGGGGCAAGATTGGCCTGGACCATTGCAAGTCAGTGCAGCGCATCACTCCCCCCCAGGCGGGTCGTGTTCGTGCTTGACGTGAACGACTGTTTTGTGAACGTCTGCAGCTACCTGGTGCTTGATGAGGCTGACCGCATGTTGGACATGGGCTTTGAGCCACAGATTAGACGTATTGTGGAACAAGATACGATGCCACCCAGAGGCATGCGCCAGACCATGATGTTCAGCGCCACCTTCCCGAAAGAGATCCAGGTACATTGGCCAACAAGCAAGAACGGAATCTTGTTTAATGTCACGCGTTTCCTCAAACTTCTGCTGAATCTCGTCTGCAGATTCTTGCTCGGGACTTTCTGGAGGACTACATTTTCCTGGCAGTGGGACGTGTTGGTTCGACCTCAGAAAACATCACACAGAAGGTGGTTTGGGTGGAGGACACTGACAAGAGGTCCTTCCTTCTTGACCTGCTCAATGCTACGGGTGAGAGATTCACACTCGCACGAAGGAGATGTGTTCTTCATCACATTCGCTGCTCATGATGTCTTCCTCTTCTCTTGGTTTATGGATCTGTAGGCAAAGACTCATTGACACTGGTGTTTGTTGAAACCAAGAAGGGAGCAGATGCTTTGGAGGACTTCCTGTACCACGAGGGCTATGCCTGCACCAGCATCCATGGGGATCGATCTCAGAGGGACAGAGAGGAAGCCCTGCATCAGTTCCGCTCTGGTCGCTGCCCCATCTTAGTAGCTACAGCTGTAAGGCTTTCCTCCTACTCGTGATTGGTGTTTCCCCTTGTTTAAACGGGGGGTAGGCAGTCTTAAAAGTCTTACAAGTATTGCATTTGAACTATTGAATTTCATTTACAAAGATCTTACTTTTTCCTGTTTGATTTAGTGATTAAGTATCATGTCGTAGCTAACTGTAATGTACCGACCATCGTGATAGCATTAGCATATCTAGTATTTCTGATGACTGGTGTCGCTCCTATGGCTTCAGGTGCAGGTAGCGGTTGTTTCTGACGCTGCTCTGTGTTCTTAGCAGAGGGAGATGTGTGAATGAGGTGGACCGTGTGCCCTCTAACGCGGGTTTGGTTTTACTTCTGGCGCTAACGGCGTGTCTTGGCCTGACTCTAATTCTGCAGGTGGCTGCTCGAGGCTTGGACATCAGCAACGTGAAGCATGTCATTAACTTTGATTTACCCAGTGACATTGAGGAGTATGTTCACCGCATTGGCCGTACGGGACGTGTGGGCAACCTCGGTAAGTCTATCCACGAGACCCACGCAATATTGATTACTATGACTATGCAAGCACCGAACGGGTTTATGAGCGCATCGGGTTTCCGTTCTGGAGTTATTAGCCGTCAAAGAGTCTGTTTTCACCAAAAACCCGAGGAAACGAGCGTTTGGTGCTGATCTAACGGCGTAAACTTAAGCTCGACACGCGTTTAAACTGGGTGAGTGTCGACTGACCGTCTCACGCTTCAGGACACCCTTCGGACTGCCATATGAAATAACACAGCAATTTAATCTGTCTGATCAATCAACGCTGATAACAATAGACACGCCCACACCAACCTCTATAGTAAATTATTACATTAACTTCAAGATTTTGGTGAATTCTGCCTTTGTTCAATGGCCAATAACTCTAGAACGGAAAATGGTGATGATAAATGTATTTATTAGATAGTATGTATTACAGTACAAGTACAGTCAAACATCCCGTCTAAGAGGAGCGTTTCCATTGACAGTGGCTGGAGGACTTGACGCTCTGATTCGATAGGTTTGCTGTTTAAACGTTCCGTCGGTCAGAATGAGGGAACGCACGGCCGCACTGAGCGGGTTGGCTATCGAGTTTGATCGAGCCGGGAAACGCATTGGTTGATTCGTGGGTCGTACACCTAATATGAATTTTGCCATTAAGTTCATTCTTGGAGAACAGCAGGTTGTAGAAAATGTACAATAACAGTTGGACCTGCACCCTCAAAAGGTGAGCGACTCACATTAAGGTCGCCTGTACGGGTTATAGTGCGTTTTCAGTTCATCCTGAAATGTCACCCACAAACATCCCGGCCCTTTTTTGAGTTGTCTGTTTGTTTGTTTGCCTTGCGCCCGTTATGGATGGTTTAATATCGGTGTAATCTCACTCGTGTTGTCTGCAGGTCTGGCCACGTCGTTCTTCAACGACAAAAACAGCAACATAACCAAAGATTTGCTGGACATTTTGGTGGAGGCCAAGCAGGAGGTTCCCTCGTGGCTGGAGAGCCTGGCCTATGAGCACCAGCATAAGAGCAGCACCCGGGGGCGCTCTAAGAGGTACCGTGGGAATAGAAAGGCAATAGTTTGCTTTGAGACGCCAACATAAGTCTGAGATGGGAGTAACTTCCAGATGGTGGCGCTAGATGTCCGAGCGCTGCTAGCTAGCTAGCTTCACTGTTCCGTCCTCGTCTCCGCGTTGTTTCCTTTCTCTGTTGTATTTTTGTGTATCCATTGGTACTTCTGACATCCGATACAGATGTGTTTGAAGTCGTCACTGTGCCGCTAGGTGCGTTCTTTGTTCTGGTCCCACTTAATTGCTTTAATCGTCACATGTTCGGCACCTTTTTGTCAGCTGTGGTTGTTTTAAAGTGCTCTGTGTTGGGTTGAGTTGTTGCCATGATGAAACGCATCGGATGCTAGGGGAGGTTATGGACGTGTGAAACACGCGGGACAATGAATACTTGATGTAGCACCAGTCTGCTGGAGGCTTTCTGATGGACGGCTCTTCCTTTGGGGGGTTTGGAGTAAAGTAAATCTGAATTTGTCCAGGTTCTCTGGTGGCTTCGGCGCTCGAGACTACCGACAGACACCTGGCTCTGGAAACTTCAGCAGCAGCCGCGGAGGACGTGGCACAGGAGGCCATGGAGGAGGCCGTAGCTTTGGAGGCAAGGGAACCATCCTTGTGTACCGTTCCTAGAGAATCGGACTCGAGCTTCGCATTGAAGGGAATTCTGCTTTGCTGCTGCTGAACTCACTGATTTTATCCTTTTGCAGGTGGATTTGGAAACAACTTTTACAACAATGATGGCTACGGAGGAAACTACAGCCACTCTGGTAGTGTGGACTGGTGGGGTAACTAGTTACCCACTGACCAGGTTGCCACGCTAACCCAATGGAAACCACATGTTAACTTAAGCCAGACCACCAGCCCTCCCTGTGTAGCTGCACTGACACACAGAACATTACCAGCCCTGGTTCTCCAGGGCGTTCAGCACGATGCAAATGAAAGTCACCGGAAACCGCAGAGATTTGCACACTTCAACGCTGGCATGGATCCTTCTGTGCATTCTGACTACAACTTCAGATTCTCATTGTATTTTGGTTCTTTTGGGGGGGGGGGGTTATATGTTAATAGTTTTGGAATTTAAACAGGAAATCTCAAGTGTTCATTTCACAAGATGAACATGGCAGAGAACAAATATTAGGACGGTAAAATTTGTTTGGACTTCGTCAAACCTTGGCAAACACTGGGTCTTGTGGCTCTGAGTCATGATTCCATTTGAACTTCAAATTTATTGCAGGACTGTCACGTGTCCTTCTATAAACAGCCTATTGAGCCATTACAATGTGTGATTCAAACTGGGCCACTCTGTCGAGCAACCATATACAATCCTCATGGATAACGTTACATTGGCTTTTGTTTTCCTTTGTTTTGCTCACTCTATCCTTCACAGGCTTATTTTTATGGATATGCTAATTTTTGAACTAGCCGTTCCATCATCTACGTAAATACAGGAGTCATTGGGCTCAGTGCCAACGGTCGCTGGGACTCGAACAATAATGATCACTGCTGGAACTCTCTATTCCACATCTTTGATTGACTTGACAGTGTTACAGCAGTTGGTCTGTTACCAAGTGCTAGCTACAAGAAGTGGGCGGTGTTTTTTGTTCAATGAGACATGATCAAGGGAGGTCTGTGCCTAATCGAAGAGCAGAGTTTAGATTATTTTGTCAATAGTGTCTCTATTAATATGAATGAAAACAAAAAATGCCTGCCGTCTTTCAAGTGAAGTTCAAAATGGCTGCACAATGGACCACGGCATCGGGGCGGCATCGCGTGGCGTTACCGGCTCGGCTGGCGAGCCGAGGCCCAGATGGTATTCCACGCTTGCAAGTGTTTTGTTTTTTGGTCAAGGAGGAGGGACACGCGGACTGAGTCGCAGGCTTAACTTAATTACAAACGTTTTCTCTTTTCAAGCTGCGTTGAGGAATGGTTCATCTTAGACGGGCATTTGTATGATCAATCGGATCAATCAGAGGAGCACTCTGACCGCTGGAAAGGGGGGGCAGGAGGAGGCGCCGTGGTCGGTGCCTTTGGTCTCATTGCTGTGTAATGGAGGTAGAGAGGTGGCCAGAGATGAGGGCGTGTCCACCTCTATGGAACCGTGACGCTTTCCTGGGTCCTCTGGGAGTTCTTTGGCTCTGATATGTGCAGGATTGTCCTCAGAGGAGGTCGGACGTCCTGATTTTCTCATTGATTGTGTTGTGCCTTGAACCTTTTTATAAGTAAATGAGCTACAAGCAGATGCACTGAGTGTAGAGAACTTGAGTGAATGGTGCTACTTGATTTAGGTGTGTAGGCCCTTGTGAGTTGTGCCCATCGCGTTTTACAAAGGTTGTTTATTGCACATCTAGAGTTTGATATGGATGTCTTGAATATGTGTCCTTAAGCTTCCAAATATTGTGTGAGGAGATTGTGGAAACGCAGCTTGTTTACAAAGGGGAGGATTCTCAACATTTAAATCAGGATTTATTTGGGACCAGGGGATTTAGCAGTTGTGGGAATTTAGCCATTTGCACAGATTTCTAGATTCTACTTTTGCTGCTAGTTTTGTGTAATTTATTAAGCATTCTTGACAAATATTTATTTTTGTAAGCCTCAAAGTGATTCTTTGAAAGTTTCAGACACTTGACCAAAAGACAGTTCAAAAACACTGGCACTTGAATGTTGAATGTCACCTGTATGCGTGCAATTTATAACTATCGGGGTAGCGTGAGCTTTTTAATGTTTGAGGTACATTGGACTCATTTTTAAAAAAAGAAGAAAAAAAATCCACAGCGGTCTCAAGGCCTCTGGGGGGGGGGGGGGGGCAGTCATCTCTTAGGAAAAACATTTGGTTAACAAAATTTAAAATGGAATTGAACCAACATGCCAAGGTTTGGGTTATAAACGTGTTTGTTAAGCGTCTCAGTGCAGGAGTGTTCAGATAGTCCGGTTCTTACTCCGATCATACCTGATGGCGTGTCTCCATCGAATGTCTGGCACACGGCCATCTTCAAAGAATAAACATGTGGTGAAATCTCATTGTCATATTTGCTTCCTGCAAACGGCTCCGAGTTCTCCTGGAAGGTGGAACCCGAGACCGGTTCCACCCTCTTGGAGAACCCTCGAGCGCGTTAGATGTAGACTTGGCTTCTGTATTAGCTTCTAGGTGACTGCACTGCATGGGAAGTACCGAGCTGTGCAGCTGTGATTTTACCAAAATAAAATGTTTGGGTGAATTCAAGCGCGTCTGTTGTCTGATGTTGGGAGACCTGAAGGACTCGTCCTGCGTGAGCTGAACTAGGTTGAGATGGGCTTGATTAATTTGTGTAAAACTATAAAGTTTTCCTTTATAATTAGTTTGGATTGTCTTATTCTTCCAGACCTTTAACCTGGCGGGTAAAGCGGCTTAGCCGAGCACACGTTCAGATTTGATCGACGACAAAGATTTGTGAAGTCATTTCCTGAAACGGATCGGTGCACACAAAAGTTTCCTTCCCGGGTTTTAATCTCCAGCCGAAGTCGTCCGTATATCCTCAAGTACTTTGGCTGGTTGTGAACGGCTCGTACGTTCTGTCACCGTGGTTACCGTGATGGATCTGGGACTGTTGGAAGTCCAGTTCCCTGTTAGCTCGAGCAGCTGAGAGTCCAATGTGTGGGAGCTGGTCGCTACTGGGGTTCACTACTACTACTACTACTACTGCTACTACTGTGTAGTTTATCGGATCCGGATCTGATCTGAACCTGCTGCTCATTTTAACCCACGCCCTGAGCAGAGTGCGCAGGTGGACAAAGTGTGTGTGTGTGTGTGTGTGTCACGCAGCTACTGCGCAACAGGAGCCCAATGGGAACTAGAGTACTCACCGAGTACTACACCCGATGGAAACTAGAGTACTCACCGAGTACTACTCGGTACGCGTTGGCTCAAAACTAAAGGACGGGGTTTGCACAAGAACATTCCTTTTCCGCTCCATAAAGAATTCAGATTTGTAATTTAACCTGTTAACTGCTGCCAGCCGAGCGGTGAAGAAGCTCCCGTCGGGTTCGCCGGTTCTGGGTCTGACGTGCGTGCGTGCGCGCGTGCGTGCGTGCGCGCGTGCTCTGTTTCCGGGTGACTGCACTGCAAGCTTTACTTTACCTCCGTAATCCTACGAGCCGCCCGACTCCGTTTATCCATCGTTCCAGGGATTTGACTGCCATTAGGAGATGGCTTTCTGGTGTGTGTGTGTGACAGAGAGAGAGAGAGAGAGAGTGAGTGAGTGAGGGAACACGGTGCAGCAGTAAGGCATGCTAGTAGGATCACTGTTGTGCTTTTGAACGTGGACGGAGCGGAACAAAATGGACATGTCCAACATTTGGACGGGGACCTGGAACACAAAGGGATGCATCTGAAGGTACGTCGGCCGCTACCTCAGGTTGTCTTCAGGTGTCTTTCTCTCCCATGTCGTCGCTGTTCGTCACACAGAACTATAATCCACATGGAATATGCTCCTCCTGAAGCCCAGATGTGTTCTGTCTCTTATTCCCAGACGTAATCCAGCCGTGCTAGAGGACAGACGACGGCAATGGACGTCCTCGCGCTCACTGGTCAGTCTTAATCTCTCCTAATCCCGTTTCAGAGGCTCTGCTGGTGAAAGGAAGTCTCCATTAGTCCTGCTCAGATTAACTTGCTGCAGAAGTCTTTGTTCTTCTGTCAGAGATTTCTCTCCAACATCTGCATTTGCTTCTGTCAAAGACCGAGTCATCTCATGACATGACACGGATCGAAGGTGAAATCCTGTTGTGGGGTTGATCGCTATTATTGATTCTCCTTAATCACATTATTTCACCAGCAGCTGAAAAGGACGGCTTCAATATAAATTCAGAATCAAATCCGTTCCTCGTTAAAACGACCGCTTCCATCCCGAGTCGGGTCAGTCGGGCCTTCCTGCATGTTTCAGCTGGGCGGAACCCAGACGGAACCCATGCTGCTTTGGAGAACACACGGAACGATGCTGCTAGCTAACGCTCCGAACATGATCGCGCAGCTTGGAGTCCCACGCAGCCCTAAATGAACCGGCGTCGGTGTCCTGTCCCCAGCTGACCCCCCCGGCATGGTGGTGCACAGAATAAATAATCCCAATCCCCATCCGGCTTTCGGCTGGGTTGCGGCATTTGAACCGCGATGCATCCAGAGGGGGGGGGCTTATGTAAAGGAGTTGCTGAATTCTCAGGGCGGTTTTCCTCTTAGCAGCAAAGTGTTCTGGGTGTTTTCCCAGCCCTCATTCACGGCCCCTCTCTTCCAGCCTCCATGCTGTGCCTGCTGCCCCGGCCCTCGCTGGCGGGCGGGGCTTGTGTTCGGGCCTGCCCCTCGTCCTGCTCCTGCACTCAGGAGAAGAGCTGCAGCGTGTTGTGTGATCACTCCGGCCTGGCCGAGCTCCCCAAAGAGTTTCCCTGCGAGGCTTCCTCCATCAACCTGGAGAAGAACAGGCTGAAGTTCCTGTCTGAGAGGGCTTTCGGGACCCTTCCCTCCCTCAAGTCTCTCTGTCTGGACCACAACAACATCTCCTTCATCACACCCGGAGCCTTCAAGGTCTGCTGAGGTTCACTCGTCAGTCTGCTGAATATTTATTTCAAACATAAATGAGACAAAGCAAATACACACTTAAAACAGTACTCCATTCGATAAGGAGCGGAATGAAGCAGAAAAATCTAAATGTCATACTTTGAAATGTATTTTCTGCATCATTGTCAAATTGTGGTACGTATCGAGGTTAAAGAAATGTTATTTTCTATTTGCTGTGTTGATCTGTAACAAACATCTCCTGGATTATCAATCCAGGCCGCTTGAATTATGGTGCAATCTAGAAAAGACCAGAATGCTGAACGGATTCCAGAAACAGCTGCTGAGTGTGTTTAACATCAAATACAATCCAACCTGAACTGTAAATACTTCGCCTCTACCTCACCACCCAATTTAATCTGCATCACATCAGGAATGACACTCAGACACAGTATTACATTTTAGCATTAAAACCCATTTATGGATCCAAAGATCAGTTAAAATTACACGTTTACCCTTCAGGGTTGGTGCATAATAACAATATAATATAAGTATAATAATAATCACGGCTCTTCAGACCGGAAGCATTAGTGAAAGCTTCTACGTATCTCCACCGTCCAATCGTTGCTCTTTCACGTTGAACGAAGGTCCGACCCCGAACATACGGTTTTTTTGCCATAACAGTTGCTTTGGCTTTCTGAGCTCTTAAATATTAGCGGGTACAAGTACACATTCAACCAAACCGCTGTCTTGCAGGGCCTTTCCAACTTGGTGAACCTGAAAATGGCACACAACGAGTACATCAGTTATCTTCACACGCGAACGTTCACCGGCCTGAGGAAGCTCGTGCGCCTCGACCTGTCGGACTGCAACCTCTTCAACATCCCGGATCGCATCTTCATCGAGCAAACGGCCATGAGGGAGCTGCTGTGCTTTGAGAATAACTTCCGGAGGATCCCGGGGGCCGTCCGAGGCCTGGAGAACCTGACCCACGTCTACCTGGAGAGGAACAAGATAGAGGCGGTGGCGTACAGCTCCCTGCTGGGCCTGGGGGGTCTGAGGTGAGTCGCTGGCTGGAGGTAGACCAAGAGATCCATCAAATAGGGCCCCCGAGCATGTCGAGCAAGAAGCTTTGACCCCCCCCCCCCCGACCAAGCCACAGCGTGCAGTAGGCGTTACCCGATCGTATATTACCGTATATTGGTGGCGATCGCTGTTACGGGGGCTCGTCTGTTGGAAGGCGGCGGTTTCTGCCGTCTCACCCACGATGTCCACCGAGAGGACATTGTCCTCATTTACAGAATCAAGACGCAGCAGAATGGACCCCCCCCCCCCCCTGTTAACGTGCAGCTATTGCCTCATCTGGACCCTGCACCAGTCTCTTGGTACCGGGTCTTCCCCTCAGTTAGAATCACTGATGACATTTATTACTGTCGGTTTCTAATGTTGCACCGAAACCAGTTCCTAGTCTGTGGCCCCTCTCGGCCCATTGGACGACGCCCTGGGTTGCCCTGGGTTGCCCTGGGTTGCCCTGGGTTGCCCTGGGTTGCTCTGGCTTGCCCTGGATTGCCCTGGGTTGCTCTGGATTGCTCTGGGTTGCCCTGGGTTGCCCTGGGTTGCTCTGGATTGTCCTGGGTTGCTCTGGGTTGCCCTGGGTTGCCCTGGGCGTGGCCGTTTGCTGAATGTTTCTCTCTGCAGCCTTCTCGTTCTTTTAGATTTGAATATTGAGCGTTTGATTCTAAAGTTCTGTCTTGTTCCAGGTACCTGAACCTTCAGGAGAACCGCATCAATGTGATTCATGACGAGTCCTTTCAGGACCTGAGGCGGCTGGAGAACTTTTATCTCAATGATAACTTGCTGTCTAGCCTCCCCCGGTTTGTCTTCAGGGGCCTCGGCCACCTCAAGATGCTCAATCTTGGGGGGAACCAGCTGATCAATGTGTCCAGAACCTGGTTCAGTGACTTGGTGGAGCTGGAAGTCCTGTTCCTGGACCGAAACCAGGTGCTCTGCATTGAGGAAGGCACGTTTGAGAACCTGACCAGCTTGGTCACGCTTCACCTGAACAGCAACAGGCTCACGGGCCTCCCCTTCCAGGTGTTCCAGCCCGTCTACTTCCTGAGTCGCCTGTACCTCTTCAGGAACCCCTGGGAGTGTGACTGTGCCCTGGAGTGGCTCCAGGACTGGATGCTAAACTACAAGCTGGTGCGGGACGTCCCCTGTGCCGGCCCGTCCTCCGTTGCAGGGCTGGACCTCGGTCAGGTGGTCTTCACCAACGCGAATGGCTCGTGTGTGAAACCTGGAGAACTGAATTTGACCACGGCTAGTTCAGAGGTCGTGTCCACCACAGAGAACCGCTTCAGCAGCCTCATCTCCAAGCTGCTGCTGCAGGAGCTCGACGAGGAGACGAGGAACCGCACGGCCAGCCCCCGGAACCGGAGTCTGCCGGGTCCAGACGACGAGCAGCTCTCTGCAGGAGAACCGGCCGCTGCTTCTGTGGCGTGTTTGGCCAGTCTAATCGCATCTCACTTCATTTAGGGATGGACTCCTCGTGCGTCGTAGTATTAGTACTAATACTTAGTATTGTAATCTACAGTATGAAGATGATGTATTATATCAGAGGAACCCAATCACCTGATTGATCTGCAGCTACGACAGAGTTCTCATTCTAGCGTTAGTCGATTCTCAAACGGATTAGGGTGGTGCCCTTCTTTCGTAAGGTTGTATAATCGTGACTCTCTTTAGGGTAACTACAATCTTGATTCTCTTTCGGGTACCTATAATCTTGATTCTCTTTAGGGTACTTGTAGTCTTGATTCTTTCGGGTACCTATAATCGTGATTCTCTTTAGGGTACTTGTAGTCTTGATTCTTTCGGGTACCTATAATCTTGATTCTCTTTAGGGTACCTATAATCGTGATTCTCTTTAGGGTACTTGTAGTCTTGATTCTTTCGGGTACCTATAATCGTGAGTCTCTTTAGGGTACCTATAATCTTGATTCTTTAGGGTACCTATAATCTTGATTCTTTCGGGTACCTATAATCTTGATTCTCTTTAGGGTACCTATAATCTTGATTCTCTTTAGGGTAACTATAATCTTGATTCTCTTTAGGGTAACTATAATCGTGATTCTTTAGGGTACCTATAATCGTGATTCTATTTTGGGTACCTATAGTCTTGATTCTCTTTAGGGTACCTATAATCTTGATTCTCTTTAGGGTACCTATAATCTTGATTCTCTTTAGGGTAACTATAATCGTGATTCTTTAGGGTACCTATAATCTTGATTCTTTCGGGTACCTATAGTCTTGATTCTCTTCAGGGTAACTATAATCTTGATTCTTTAGGGTACCTATAATCTTGATTCTCTTCAGGGTAACTATAATCTTGATTCTTTAGGGTACCTATAATCGTGATTCTCTTTAGGGTACCTATAATCTTGATTCTCTTTCGGGTACCTATAGTCTTGATTCTCTTTAGGGTATCTATAATCTTGATTCTCTTCGGGGTAACTATAATCTTGATTCTTTAGGGTACCTATAATCTTGATTCTCTTTAGGGTACCTATAATCGTGATTCTCTTTAGGGTACCTATAATCGTGATTCTCTTTAGGGTACCTATAATCGTGATTCTCTTTAGGGTACCTATAATCGTGATTCTTTAGGGTACCTATGATCGTGATTCTTTAGGGTACCTATGATCGTGATTCTCTTTAGGGTACCTATGATCGTGATTCTTTCGGGTACCTATAATCGTGATTCTCTTTAGGGTACCTATAATCGTGATTCTTTCGGGTACCTCTAATCGTGATTCTCTTTAGGGTACCTATAATCTTGATTCTTTCGGGTACCTATAATCGTGATTCTCTTTAGGGTACCTATAATCTTGATTCTTTCGGGTACCTGTAATCTTGATTCTCTTTTGGGTACCTGTAATCGTGATTCTTTCGGGTACCTATAATCGTGATTCTCTTTAGGGTACCTATAATCGTGATTCTCTTTAGGGTACCTATAATCGTGATTCTTTCGGGTACCTATAATCGTGATTCTCTTTAGGGTACCTATAATCGTGATTCTCTTTAGGGTACCTATAGTCTTGATTCTTTCGGGTACCTATAGTCTTGATTCTTTCGGGTACCTATAATCTTGATTCTTTAGGGTACCGGGTGTTTGTAGGTTCATTATGTTCTGTATAAGACGCCGTTGGCGCTTCTTGCATGGGTTCATGCTTTGCTGTAAATACTTTATGAATCAGTGTTATTAGACGATGGGACTTGACTGGCTCTAAATAAAAACTGCTATTGAGCTTTCAACATTGACTCAACGAGTCGCTTGGCCTCCGTCCCACTGGGAGGACGCCTCGGAGGACCCAGGACACGCTGGAGAGACGATGTCTCTGGGTCGGCCTGGGAACGCCTCGGGATCCCCCCGGAGGAGGTGGCTGGGAGGGAGAAGTCCGGAAGTCCCTGCGGAGACTGTTGCCTCGGCGACCCGGCGATGGATGGATGGATGTTAGAATCGCCATCCATCCATCTGCTCGGCATCGAGTCCTGTCCTTTGAAGACAAAGGTTTTCACGAATATTTCAAAGCAAGTCAAATTTCTAAAGTTTTAAGTTTCAAAGAACATTTTCCAATCATAATGTAAAACAAAAGTTTTAATCAAATTAGTAAATAAATACACCCTCCAGTAAACTACGTGTATTCGTGTAGTATTTTTGTAGAAGCATCACGTTTAAGGACAATTCAACGTTGTAGGGAATTTCATCACCATCCAGCCCAACCTTCTGAGGGACAAGCTGTCCCGCATGGGACTGGACTCGCACCACGCCGGCAGGACGGTAGGATGGCACGACATCTGGTTTTATTGATTGGGGGGGGGTGGCTGGTGACTAGGGGCCCCCGACCTGGCGGCCCTATTTTGCGTTATGCAGGGGGTGATGTGCGCAGCGTGTATAAAAGCTGCGGCGCCTACCAGGCGGCTCTCCGGTTTGGGTGATTATTATTATGTTTTTAAATAAAGTTTTATTTCAAAACGAATGAGAAGACAAACTGTGTCTAAAGATTACATAACAGGGGGGGGGGGGGCTGCTTGGGTGGTTGAAACCTGGCAACCTACAGAGTGACGTTAGGCCTGGCCTTGCTCTGATTGGTCGCCTTATTGTAAACAAACTAGCATGGAAGCAAGCGATGCGTCACACAAGCAGCGGTCTGCGGCGTCACGTCATCACGTCGAAGAGAATTTCACCGTCAGGTGCCAAAAAACGGAAGAAGTACAACAAGGTAAATATTTATTGTTTTGTTGCTGTGACGAGCTGGTAGAAGGTTGTGCGCATGCGCGGTTGTGAGTTTTACAACCGGGACCGAGTTGGTGTTTCCGTTAACCGGACAGCTGTCGTTTAAGTCCTTATTTAGCCCCGCCCAGCTGCATCAGCTGACTGCACTGGGCGGGGTCATCCAACGCTTATTGTGCGCGCGCCAATGAAAGTACATTTTTTGTGTGCAAACTCCATGTTGTAACCGGAAGGTTATTTATGTAGCTAACCCGCAGCTAACCTGCAGCTAGCCCGCAGCTAACCCGCAGCTAACCCGCAGCTAGCCCGCAGCTAACCTGCAGCTAGCCCGCAGCTAACCCGCAGCTAGCCCGCAGCCAGCCCGCAGCTCGCCCGCAGCCAACCCGCAGCTAGCCCGCAGCCAGCCCGCAGCTAGCCCGCAGCCAGCCCGCAGCTAACCCGCAGCTAGCCCGCAGCCAGCCCGCAGCTAACCCGCAGCTAGCCCGCAGCCAGCCCGCAGCCAGGCCCAGCCTGAGCCGTGCCTCCCCTAACCCATCAACAATGACCGAAACACTGGAGCCACCGCTGAAATCCTTTATTCTGAGTAATGAATCGCTCTGCATCGGCTCGATGCTACATTCTCAGCTTCACTCCTGCGTTAGCTGAGTGCTTGAGGTGCAAACACACAAACACAAATGACCTGGACATACACACTGTGCAACGTAAATGGAAGCCGTCTGAAAGGTGGAGGTGAACTCCATTGTGCTGTAACGAGCCGGGACAGGTAGATTTCAGTGAGGATTCCGGCGTGCCATCGTTTGACCTTTACCCTGGAGGATCTTATCCCATCTCTGAAACAGGAGACATGAAGACGGGTCAGCAGGTAGAAAAAATAAAAATCAAGTCAGCTGGGGCTAAAGGTCTATTCAGCTATTTGAGTTGCACTGCCACCTTATTGTGGGGGGAGTTTGAGGGGGCTGTGTGGTCGGGAGCTGGTGGGGACAAACAGGGACACCCAGGACAAACGGGTCCTGGGTGTCCCTTCACAATAAGAGCAGTTTGAAAACCCTTATGAAAGAATTGCAAGCATGGACCATGGCGACCGGCTTCCTGCTGCTGAATCTATTGATCCGACATCACCTCGTTAAGCAGGCCCCCAGTCAGCTAATATGCTAATAGATGATAAAAGAACAAACACTGTTCAACTAAACCCCAATCCTAAAGAGCAGAACAAGTTTGTGTGTGTGCGTGTGTGTGTGTTACTGTCGTACTTTGACCTTCCTGCCCAATCTGTCCTTCCACTTCTGAGCAACTGAGCCATCAATCAGAAGCAACCTGCAACGAAAGTCAGGATCTGTCAGTGAGGAATATGCAGCGTTGAATTAAAACAAGATCATGAAACCTGAGTCACATACAGTCGCATGAAAGAATCAGGACATCCCATAATTAGCTCTATATTAGGAAATGCTCGCATATCAATGATCTGGTCACCTTGCTTTACTGTATTCTGAGGAACCGTTTGGACTCAGAGCCTCCTGATAGGGATATATACATGTTTTATATATCAGAAGAAACAGGCTGGTGGGATGTCCTGATTGTTTTAGACATGACTGTACGCAGTAACCCGATGGTTGAGCTCCATGGATGACTGAGAATCCAGTTCAGACAGTTTTTTATTATCTCGATATACACTTTACCCAAAAGGGCTCGCATGGCATTACTCTGTAAAGTCAAAGGAGTTTTGATGACAGAAACAGTACATTTGTTAGCGAGCTGCGCATACCTGGATGTCTCCTCATTCTCGTAGCCCATAACCAGATACTCCTCCCCAACTGACAGAGGAGGACATAGACAGGACGATGAGTAGTATAGTGTCTGTGTCTCTTTTGGAATATTGACCAGAGAAGACTTGAGCACTTCTTTCACCTCCACCACTGCTGTGGGCTCCAGACCACGGTTCCTTACATCCCTCACCCTAACCCTGATCACTGAAGAAGAGGATCATCAACTTAAATGGTAACATTTGGCCTTGGAATTGATTATATCACACATAAAAGAAACGGATGGCAATGTTCAAAATGGTTGATAATTCAATTCATTTTATTTCGATAACACCAGGTGATAACAGGAAGTTATCTCAAGGCACTATACAGAAAGACGGAACCCTGATTATGTACGAAGGACTTTCAACGGAAACAAGACCGCAAGGGCTTTTTTGAAATGCTCCTCTTAGACAGGATGTTTGACGTTATTTGTACTGTAATACATGCTACTGTTTGACTGTACTTGTACTGTAATACATGCTACTGTTTGACTGTACTTGTACTGTAATACATGCTACTGTGTGACTGTACTTGTACTGTAATACATGCTACTGTGTGACTGTACTTGTACTCTAACATTCTATCTAATAAATATATTCATCATCATCATCATCAACCCAACTTGTCCCACAAGAGCAAGAACTTTGGAGACAGAGGCAAGGAAAAACTTCCCTATAACAGGTAGAAATCTTGGGCGGAACCTAAGACTCATAGTGGACGGCCATCTGTCCGACCGGCTGGGTTGAGAGAGAGAGCAGGAACATAATGTATTCACAGTACCTTCAGTGGATAAAGCTCTGCTGAGCAAACCACTGACTAAAGAACTGCTATAAAGGAAACTCTAAATGCTAATGGCAGCAATGAAGGTCGCTGTTTGGACAGGTTCAGGTTCTGCAGCACCGTGGAGAGATGGGCCTGCAGATTGAGACAGATAGAAGGAGGAAGAGCAAACAACTACGGGGAAGAAGACTAATTAGTGATATGTATTTATGATATGTGTAAAGCAGATCTAGAGGGAGGTTCCCCCGGCAGTCCATTGTAGTTACTTATCCAAGTGTCTGTGAATTACTATTTCTTTACTTTTTCAGTCATAATATAGGCAAAATAGTTTTTAATCTTTATTTTCAATGGTAAATTAATATTGAAGCCTTTTTTCTTGCCTTGGGTAGTGATGTCGCAGCTCGCGTGTTTTACCATGCTGCATGGAGCAAGTGGATGGCGATAGGCCCAATGCTTTTACTGGATGAAACACAGCCATTACTTCACATTCCTGTCAGCGAAATATAAGGAAACTATGACTGTTCTTTGCACTCTCTGCGGTGCAACAAAACTCTATCGTGTGTCCAACTTTAAGAAAACATTTGGACACAAAGCACCGCACCGTTAAACACATAACCCTAGCCCACAACAAACAGACACGGACGCCATTTTCATATTTGGCGATTATTTCCTTCTTTAGTTCAACGGTTGTTCTCGCTACGTTCCTCTTTTCTTTTCCAGTAGTTTTAATGCTGCCTTTCTTTGGATCCATGACTAAGAGCTAAAGAGAACAAAGAGAAAAAACACACACAGGAAGTGATAAAGGTGAATACAGTCTTTCTCCTATGGCAGGTCGCCTCAAACTGAACCTACTCGGGTCGCCTCCACCTTCGTTCACGTGTCTTCGGTTCGCCTCGGCTCCACTTGTGTGTTCAAACTCCGAAAGTCTGTTTGCCTTCCGAGGCATTTTAAACTCCGGTTTTTGTTCGACTACCGCGCCGTTCGAGGACCGAGGTTCCACTGTAGAACCTTTAGGTGATGATCCAGATCACCATGTGGATGTCTAAATCTAATTGAGGGGAATGGGCTGCTGGGCGGAGGTCTGCGCTCTCTGGGTGCTTTTCTAGTTTATTTAGTCATTTATTTATGGTTTGTTGTACAGGCGAAGGCCGAATGGAGAACATGTGAGGGGCGCATCATTTTAGGTCTCCACACAACACTCGGTGGCAGAGTGGGTTTCTCTTGTGGTTTTATCCCAGCATAAAAAGAAATGTGTCTGTCCCCCCTCTGTGGACAGACACATTTAAGAGATTTAGAAACATTCAGGGTCCAGGCATTGCCAGTACACTGCTGATTCTCAGTGGGATAATAATGCAAACACATTTCCAATCCCAGAAGAGATTCCATGTTGGGGAAACCATCCTATAATAAATAATTAGCAGTGCTGCTAGTCGAGTGTAACGAGTCAAATGCATTGACTGTAGCATACAAAACAAAATCAAATGTCCCAGACGACTCACCATAGTTGTAGTTGTTCTTCAGGTAGGCTTTCAGACCAATTCTTACTGCCTTACATCTACAGTGATCTACAAGAAACAAGCATGAAATACATTTCAATGAAAAGTGTTGAAAGTTCTCTCCAATTCCGGTTGGAGCAAATGAAATGGTTAGCATATCAACTCCCGAAAGATCACAGTGTTTGTCCAGTACATAGAAGATGTTTGTGGGGAAAACCTCGGTGCGGTAAACTATATTTGGAGCCAGGTCTGACACACACGAAGAGAACATTTCAACTTGCAATAATGGAAGCAGCAAAGGGAATAAATGACATACTTGGATTTTGTATGCGGAAAGGTGTGGAAAACTATAATATTTCTTGAGATTTGCTCCAGAAATGAAACCAATTACCAAAATGAGTCTCAGTACAATTTGAGGCTCGTCACAGAAAATGGGTACAAATACTTGTGTAATGTGGGCATCAAAAATAAGACAAAATAAAACAACTTATAAAGCGCTTTTCCCACCTTTGCGGTGCTCAAAGCGCTTTACATGAAGCCTCACATTCACCCATTCACACACACGTTCACACTCCAGTGGGCGACTGCTGCCATGCAAGGTGCTGCCAGACCCACTAGCAGGGTTCAGTGTCTTGCCCAAGGACACTTCGACACGTAGACAGTCAGAGCTGGGACTCGAACTGCCAACCTACTGAGCCACAGCTCAAACAATGCCCACCCGGCTCATGAAGGTGACAATTGTATTGGGTAGTCATGCTATGACGCAGCTGTCCTGCGTGCTACCTGCCATTGTGAGTAGATTAGCCATTGTCAAACTTTCCGTCCACGCTCTCCATGCTCACAAGACCAACGCCCTCGAAACACGAGGAGCTTGAAATAGAACCAAGGTATTGGGTAAACACAAAGGTACCTCCACGTGGTTCTCTGCACTTAAAGTTGTTGGAGTCCATTGGAAAATCTGGACCAGATTCTGTGAGAGGATAAAATCCAGAATACATCAGCTTTTATGGTTTAACAGGATTCTAGACTGGTTGGGTTCATAAGATTCATCAAAATGAGTGCTAAATAGATGAAATCTAAAAGGTCACTGACGATCTGTGTCCAAAATCCTCATGTACTGTATCGTTTATTTAACCCTAACCCAAAACAACAATCAGCTTTGTGGGAACAGCGATGGACACGGAGAAGGTGAGCCTCACCTGGGTTACACCTGGATGGGTCTTGGTGGTATGAGTCTACATGGACACAGAGAGTCACCCGTCATTTTTAGAATGGTAGTGTTTTTAGTGATTACCCAAAGCACTTTACAATACGAGCCAGCATTCACCCTTTCACCCCAACATTCATACAGTGCTGGTGGCAGTCACCATTCAAACCATCACTCACACACCAGCGGAGAAGTCCACAGTCTCTGGAGTTCAATGGAGCCCAGTGGTGGTACCTGCACGGTGAACTTGTGCCGGAGATTCTTTCACAGCTTGAGGACGATCTGTATTTTTCTGTGTACTAATCTCTCCTGACACTGACCTCAGATCCTCCTGCGATCAGCTCATTCCTGTCACCTGTGTTGCTACGTCCAACTGCACCTGATCTCTTATCAGCCCTGACTCTACTTCTGCTCTGTTTCTGCCAGTTTGTCATGACTCGCTCCTTCATTCCAGCACTCTATCCCGATTCTGATCCTGATTGCCGTGTAGAATCAGAATCAGCTTATTGCCGTTGTCAACGATGGCTCACAGACGAGCAATCGAGCAACGAGTAACATGCAACACGAGGAAATGACAATAATAGAATGCAAACTACAGCGCTACATTGTAGGGTATACCGTAAAATAGACCAAGTTAAATAAAAACATACATCAGGAGTGGATACACAGATGTGTACCAACAGCAGTACAAACTAACACAATCACGCAGCGCAAACACAACTGGTAACATACAGGTCTGGAGACATGCAGGTCTGGAGACATACAGGTCTGGAGACATACAGGTCTGGAGACATACAGGTCCTGGAGACATACAGGTCTGGAGACATACAGGTCCTGGAGACATACAGGTCTGGAGACATACAGGTCTGGAGACATACAGGTCCTGGAGACATACAGGTCCTGGAGACATACAGGTCTGGAGACATACAGGTCTGGAGACATACAGGTCTGGAGACATACAGGTCTGGAGACATACAGGTCTGGAGACATACAGGTCTGGAGACATACAGGTCTGGAGACATACAGGTCCTGGAGACATACAGGTCTGGAGACATACAGGTCTGGAGACATACAGGTCTGGAGACATACAGGTCCTGGAGACATACAGGTCTGGAGACATACAGGTCTGGAGTGTCTGTGGAGGCGATGTCGCCTGTCTGCCTGCCGCTTTGGACCCGTCTGCCTGCTTATTCTGACGGCCTGGTTTGTGACCTAACCTGATTTTTGGAACTGTCCCTGATTTGTCTGCTGGTTTGGACTGACTACCTGGTTTTTAATAATAAAGCTCAGTTTCTGGATTTCCCTTCTCCTGTCGAGCATTTGGGTTCTTACTTGCCTTGTCGCGTGACAAATACTGTATCATTATCAACCCTCAGACATGATGATTATACTCGACTTGTGTATTAGAACATGTTGTCCATGTTTGCTGTGTGAAGAAAACCATGGAGAAAAGAAACTCACCAATAGGATTCCTACCCCAGTGACACCATCTATGTAACGCAGGTCCCGTATCAGCTTTCAGTGTGTCATGGATACATAAATGGAACTAATGGCGGTACCTGGCCCTTCTGCCTTGACGATGGCCTCAGGAGAAATGCAGACGCCGCGGTCGTACAGCGGCAGCTCACTGCAGGCGAGGCTGTCGGGCCAGCTGTGGTTGTAACGCCTCATCACGGGCTCGCAGCCCGACTTGGCCCGCTCACACACGGCTTTGCAGGGCCTGATGGGCTCATGCTGAAAGTCGATGGTGCAAATGGGGGCGTACATGGCACACAGGAAGAAGAGCAAGTCTGGGCTGCAGCCAGTACCTGAGCAAGAAGGGAGACGGAGACAGGTAGATTACAGAGACAGGTAGATTACAGAGGTAGATTACAGAGGTAGATTACAGATACAGGTAGATTACAGATACAGGTAGATTACAGAGACAGGTAGATTACAGAGGTAGATTACAGAGACAGGTAGATTACAGAGGTAGATTACAGATACAGGTAGATTACAGATACAGGTAGATTACAGAGACAGGTAGATTACAGAGGTAGATTACAGAGACAGGTAGATTACAGAGGTAGATTACAGAGACAGGTAGATTACAGAGGTAGATTACAGAGGTAGATTACAGAGACAGGTAGATTACAGAGACAGGTAGATTACAGAGACAGGTAGATTACAGAGGTAGATTACAGAGACAGGTAGATTACAGAGACAGGTAGATTACAGAGGTAGATTACAGATACAGGTAGATTACAGATACAGGTAGATTACAGAGGTAGATTACAGATACAGGTAGATTACAGATACAGGTAGATTACAGAGACAGGTAGATTACAGAGGTAGATTACAGATACAGGTAGATTACAGAGACAGGTAGATTACAGAGACAGGTAGATTACAGAGGTAGATTACAGAGGTAGATTACAGAGACAGGTAGATTACAGAGACAGGTAGATTACAGAGACAGGTAGATTACAGAGGTAGATTACAGAGACAGGTAGATTACAGAGACAGGTAGATTACAGAGGTAGATTACAGATACAGGTAGATTACAGATACAGGTAGATTACAGAGACAGGTAGATTACAGAGGTAGATTACAGATACAGGTAGATTACAGAGACAGGTAGATTACAGAGGTAGATTACAGAGACAGGTAGATTACAGAGACAGGTAGATTACAGAGGTAGATTACAGATACAGGTAGATTACAGATACAGGTAGATTACAGAGACAGGTAGATTACAGAGGTAGATTACAGAGACAGGTAGATTACAGATACAGGTAGATTACAGAGACAGGTAGATTACAGAGGTAGATTACAGAGACAGGTAGATTACAGAGACAGGTAGATTACAGAGGTAAATTACAGATACAGGTAGATTACAGAGGTAGATTACAGAGGTAGATTACAGAGAGAGACAGGTAGATTACAGAGACAGGTAGATTACAGAGGTAGATTACAGATGTAGATTACAGAGACAGGTAGATTACAGAGACAGGTAGATTACAGAGGTAGATTACAGATGTAGATTACAGATACAGGTAGATTACAGAGACAGGTAGATTACAGAGGTAGATTACAGATGTAGATTACAGAGACAGGTAGATTACAGAGGTAGATTACAGATGTAGATTACAGATACAGGTAGATTACAGAGACAGGTAGATTACAGAGGTAGATTACAGAGACAGGTGGATTACAGAGGTAGATTACAGAGACAGGTAGATTACAGAGGTAGATTACAGAGACAGGTAGATTACAGAGGTAGATTACAGATACAGGTAGATTACAGAAACAGGTAGATTACAGAAACAGGTAGATTACAGAGGTAGATTACAGATACAGGTAGATTACAGAGGTAGATTACAGAGACAGGCAGATTACAGAGGTAGATTACAGAGACAGGTAGATTACAGAGGTAAATTACAGAGACAGGTAGATTACAGAGGTAGATTACAGATACAGGTAGATTACAGAGGTAGATTACAGAGACAGGTAAATTACAGAGGTAGATTACAGATACAGGTAGATTACAGAGGTAGATTACAGATACAGGTAGATTACAGAGGTAGATTACAGAGACAGGTAGATTGCAGAGGTAGATTACAGAGACAGGTAGATTACATAGGTAGATTACAGAGACAGGTAGATTGCAGAGGTAGATTACAGAGACAGGTAGATTACAGAGGTAGATTACAGAGGTAGATTACAGATACAGGTAGATTACAGAGGTAGATTACAGAGACAGGTAGATTACAGAGGTAGATTACAGAGACAGGTAGATTGCAGAGGTAGATTACAGAGACAGGTAGATTACAGAGGTAGATTACAGATACAGGTAGATTCCAGAGGTAGATTACAGAGACAGGTAGATTACAGAGGTAAATTACAGAGACAGGTAGATTACAGAGGTAGATTACAGATACAGGTAGATTACAGAGGTAGATTACAGAGACAGGTAGATTACAGAGGTAGATTACAGAGACAGGTAGATTACAGAGGTAGATTACAGATACAGGTAGATTACAGAGGTAGATTACAGAGACAGGTAGATTACAGAGGTAGATTACAGAGACAGGTAGATTACAGAGGTAAATTACAGAGACAGGTAGATTACAGAGGTAAATTACAGAGACAGGTAGATTACAGAGGTAGATTACAGAGACAGGTAGATTACAGAGGTAAATTACAGAGACAGGTAGATTACAGAGGTAGATTACAGAGACAGGTAGATTACAGAGGTAGATTACAGATACAGGTAGATTACAGAGACAGGTAGATTGCAGAGGTAGATTACAGAGACAGGTAGATTACAGAGGTAGATTACAGAGACAGGTAGATTACAGAGACAGGTAGATTGCAGAGGTAGATTACAGAGACAGGTAGATTACAGAGGTAGATTACAGAGACAGGTAGATTACAGAGGTAGATTACAGAGACAGGTAGATTACAGAGGTAGATTACCCTCCCATCACCAGTGAAGTACCTCGGTCAATGGAGTAACTCCATCAGTGAAGTAACTCCGTTAGGGAAGTAACTAAATCAGTAAAGTAGCCGGATGTAACTAATTACAGCTGTAACTCCCCCAGTGAAGTAACTCCTCCAGTGAAGTAACTACCCCAGTGAAGTAACTCCCCCAGTGAAGTAACTACCCCAGTAAAGTAACTAAATCAGTAAAGTAGCCAGATGTAACTAATTCGAGCTGTAACTCCCCCAGTGAAGTAACTAAATCAGTAAAGTAACTAATTCGAGCTGTAACTCCCCCAGTGAAGTAACTAAATCAGTAAAGTAACTAATTCGAGCTGTAACTCCCCCAGTAAAGTAACTAAATCAGTAAAGTAGCCAGATGTAACTAATTCGAGCTGTAACTCCCCCAGTGAAGTAACTAAATCAGTAAAGTAACTAATTCGAGCTGTAACTCCCCCAGTGAAGTAACTAAATCAGTAAAGTAACTAATTCGAGCTGTAACTCACCCAGCAGAGCCTCGAACTGCTCGATGGCGAGCACCGCGTTGTCCTGCGTGCTGTGGTGAAGGTGGTTCGGCATCTTGGTCATGTTCCACGGCATGGACCGGCACAGCGGGATCCGCACCGACTCGCAGGACGCCGCCTGGACCGCAGCCGGCCGAAGGACGCAGGACGCGGCGAGAAGCGCGACGGCGAGCCGGAGTCCCGGGGACGGCATGGCGACCGCTGCAGCAGGGAGGCCAGGAATCGAACCGACGTCTCCGTGAGTTGCTGCTAGTTTCCTGGCTCACTGGTTAGTGCTGGGGGGGTCTAGCTGGGACCAGCTCTACGGAGCAGGAGGAGGGCGCGTCTCTCCCTTTCCTCCGTCCCCCCTTCTCGCCTCCTCTTCCTTTCCTCCTTTCCTCCGTCCTCTTCTCCCTTTAGCCTTTAGTCAGCACAAAGATGAACGTCGGCTTCTTTAAAGAGTACAAAGAGGAATGTCGGCTTCTTTAAAGAGTTAATTGGTGGAAGCAGAACAAATAAAGTTTTAAAAGTGATTTAAGTGAAGTATTGGATAACTTTGAGCTTCTAGTTCAATCTCTTGAAAATCTCATTTTCTATCCAAAACACAGATTTGTTTTAGAGGCCAACTAGTACTACTACTACTACTATACTGTAGTACTACTGTAGTACTACTGTCACCGAGGCCACCCACCCTGAAGGACCGCAGACATTAGAGTACATCGAGTACGACTACTACTACTACTACTACTACTACTACTACTGCAGTACTACTGTAGTACTACTGTCACCGAGGCCACCCACCCTGAAGGACCGCAGACATTAGAGTACATCGAGTACGACTACTACTACTACTACTACTACTACTACTACTGCAGTACTACTGTAGTACTACTGTCACCGAGGCCACCCACCCTGAAGGACCGCAGACATTAGAGTACATCGAGTACGACTACTACTACTACTACTACTGCAGTACTACTGCCGATGTCGTGCCATTGATGACGATTGGTCCACTCGGTCAGCTGGAGAGACGTATCCTGAAGACGGCTCCGTCCTGTTGACTGTGATAGTTTTACTGCTGCTGGTACACATCTGAGGATCCAGTACAGACGCTGCTGTTTGTGCGGCAGGTCCAGTATTCATATGAGGTTTTTTAACTTCAGCTAAAATTTAAAGAGGTCCAGTTAGAGAACATTTCTTGAAGCAAAGGTCCAGAAGATCATAATGTCTAAATATTTAGTGTGATATATATTTATATATTTATATATATATCTGCATGTGATCAATACCTGACTGTCAAAAGAGGAGGTCTGTGCTCTTTCTAGTTGTTATATATTAGAGTCTGTTTTTTCACTGGGGGGGGGGGGGGGGAACAGCTGCAGTATTATTTTTGTAAGAAAAGATTAAAAGGTAGTTTCCAAGAATAATTCCACGTACACAGAGAAACTATTTCCTGGTGGAAATTTGAGCTTTCTTCCACTTACGCACGGACGCACACACACACACACTCTCTCTCTCTCTCTCTCTTTCTCTCTCTCTCTCACACACACAGAGAGATTCTACAAAAATGTTTCTGTTCCTTGGAAAATAAGATCATGCAGAGAGACCTGAGAAGGAGAGAGAGGAGGCGACAGAAGGGGAGGAAAGGAAGTGGGAGAAGTTGAGACAAAGCAAGACGAGAGACAACAAGAAGAGAACGAGTGCAGAAAGGAGAACGTTAAACGAGTCAAAGAGAGAACAATCGTTGAAGAGCGAGTGCTAAGTGCTTAGCATTTTCACCCATGAGTAGGACAACCCACGTGTGTGTGTGTGTGTGTGTGTGTGTGCGTGAAATGACCACAACTCAACCTTAACATGGGATCCTCCAACATCTGACAACCATAAACCACCACTGTAATAACACGCACACACACACACACACACACACACTTAGGACCATTCTGTTCAGACTTTATTCTGTTAAACTTCACGTCACCCACGACACGGAAACGGTCGCTCCTCGGTCAGTCCACGTTCCTGCTCACACGGGGGAGGGGACAACATCTCAGATACAAGCGGTCGAAATGGGTAAGGAGCCTGGTATTACCTCGTCTCGCACTCTGCCCATGAGCAGGGAGACAATATACGCCACACGGGGGCCCTCGGGGGGACAGGCAGGGGGCATTCATGTCACTGGATCAGATGTTTCTGGGTCTCCTGCCCTCTAAAAGGAGGCTCAGGGGCATCAAGGTTCCAGTCCAGTGCTGCTCGTCTCCTGAACTCCTCAGACCGGCTCTGCAGGACGACTGAGAGACCCGTAAGGCAGGACATGGACCTAAAGAACAGACACACACACCGGTTCTCACGCGGGACATGGACCTAAAGAACAGACACACACACCGGTTCTCACGCAGGACATGGACCTAAAGAACAGACACACACACCGGTTCTCACGCAGGACATGGACCTAAAGAACAGACACACACACCGGTTCTCACGCGGGACATGGACCTAAAGAACAGACACACACACCGGTTCTCACGCGGGACATGGACCTAAAGAACAGACACACACACCGGTTCTCACGCAGGACATGGACCTAAAGAACAGACACACACACCGGTTCTCACGCAGGACATGGACCTAAAGAACAGACACACACACCGGTTCTCACGCGGGACATGGACCTAAAGAACAGACACACACACCGGTTCTCACGCAGGACATGGACCTAAAGAACAGACACACACACCGGTTCTCACGCGGGACATGGACCTAAAGAACAGACACACAAACCGGTTCTCACGCGGGACATGGACCTAAAGAACAGACACACACACCGGTTCTCACGCAGGACATGGACCTAAAGAACAGACACACACACCGGTTCTCACGCGGGACATGGACCTAAAGAACAGACGCACACACCGGTTCTCACGCAGGACATGGACCTAAAGAACAGACACACACACCGGTTCTCACGCAGGACATGGACCTAAAGAACAGACGCACACACCGGTTCTCACGCGGGACATGGACCTAAAGAACAGACACACACACCGGTTCTCACGCGGGACATGGACCTAAAGAACAGACGCACACACCGGTTCTCACGCGGGACATGGACCTAAAGAACAGACGCACACACCGGTTCTCACGCGGGACATGGACCTAAAGAACAGACGCACACACCGGTTCTCACGCGGGACATGGACCTAAAGAACAGACGCACACACCGGTTCTCACGCGGGACATGGACCTAAAGAACAGACGCACACACCGGTTCTCACGCGGGACATGGACCTAAAGAACAGACACACACACCGGTTCTCACGCGGGACATGGACCTAAAGAACAGACGCACACACCGGTTCTCACGCGGGACATGGACCTAAAGAACAGACGCACACACCGGTTCTCACGCGGGACATGGACCTAAAGAACAGACGCACACACCGGTTCTCACGTGGGACATGGACCTAAAGAACAGACACACACACCGGTTCTCACGCGGGACATGGACCTAAAGAACAGACACACACACCGGTTCTCACGCAGGTGGAGCTGTTGGACGAGGAAAGGAGAGACGGAGATCCATGTTTGGTATTGTCAGAGCAGAGTATAAACTGGGATGGGGAGGGGATGAAGATGAGGAGGAGGAGGACGAGGAGGAAAAAGAGGCAGATCTGTGGGTTATAGGATTCCATCACATAGCAACCATTCCTGGGTTACCAGGGAAACGCTCTGCAATGTTCTTTGTCTCTGCTTTGTCCTCTCGCTCTCTCTCTCTCTCTCACACACACTCGCTCTCCCTCTATTACTGCTCAACATCCTCCTTGCGTTGCTACGGCAATGCTCTTGGACATTCGGCTGGATGATTTTGCAGCTGCAGTGCTGCAACGCAGTCCCGAACCGCTAGACTCGCGAGGGACGCTAATCATTTTATTGATCTTTGTTGTTCTCGTGCAAAACATACAGTAGGTTAAACATTTGACAAAATCTAAAAACCTTTATCCTCTGACCAATAACTCGAGAGCTTTATTTCCCATTGGCTGGGCTGTCAGGCAACACAAAAAGTTGGATGTTGGATGTTGGATCAGAAACCCTGAGGCTCACAATCTGGTCAGCTGTAGAGGTCAGTTTGTGAATACTCATACAAACCTCTTCTTCTCCAGTCATCAAGATGAACAAGGAGGTGGGCGTGTCTCAGCGTCCCCAAGAGGTGCTGGATGTGCAGCAACAGGAGGGAGGGCAGCATGAAATGCAACAACACGGTCAAGAAGAGGTGGAGTTTCAGGGGGTTCGGAGGGAGGAGTGTGTGCCACAGAAAGAAGGGGGAAAGGAGCAGCGGGAGGAGCTCCAGCAACAGGAAGGAGCGCAGATGGAGAAGGACATGCAGCAAGGTGAGGAGGCGCAATCCGAGAGAGAATTGCAACCGGAACAGGACACAGAGAAAATGCAGCAGACGGAGGAGCTGGAGCAGAAGCAGGCACAGAATATGGAGCACATGAAACCGGACCAGGACAAGATGCAGCACCTCGAGGAGGAGGAGGAGATCAAAACGACCGAAGAGGAGCAGCAGACAGAGGAGCTCCAGAGTGACTTTGACGACACTCTGGAGCAGAGCCAAAACAGCCAGGTCCTGCTTCGTCTGAGAGGAATGTGAGTAAAGCGGATCGTCATGGCGACGCAGAGCGTATTCATTCATTTCTTATTCGGTTATCTTCCCTTTTATTGTCTGCCTGTCTATTCTTTTTTTCTGTCATGGATGGGAAAACATCAGCAAGAATCTGAGTTAGAATCTAGTTGGTCTCCTTTGTTGTCATAGTAACAGGGCGTTGCGATGCAGCAAACTGTCTGCAAAGAGAGAAGAGATGCAGGACATGGAATCAGTGGCGGAAGAAAAGCACAGCGATACGCACACGTACTCATTAGCATGATATTAAATATAAATAAAGTGTGGCGCACTGGTTAGCGCTGCTGCCTTACAGCAGCAAGGTCTTTTGCTCGATTCCACCTGAGGCCTTTCTGTGCGGAGTTTGCATGTTCTCCATGTCTATGTGGGTTCTGGGCAGGTTCTCCATCTTCCTTCCACCACCATAAACATGCAACTGAGCTGGTTGCTATAAATTGTAAGTATGCGTGATGAACTGGAGACTTGTCCAGGGTGTACCCTGCTTCTCGCCCGCTGTCAGCTCAGACTCTGTGACCCGGATTCAGAAGACGAGACTTCTAGAAGATTACGGACGACTGAATGCAAGCGATTAAAAATCTATCATAAAACATTTTGTCATGATTTGAAGCTGCCGAATGCTTAAAACGATGGAACTATGTTGGCCATTCTTCTACTTAAGACAACGAACAGCTGGCTTGATGTCATTTCTTACACAGATGTGATGCTCATTTAGCGGTTTTTGCTGCTCAAGCATGAA